>NC_142938.1:22280700-22438200 GCF_046866305.1 Octopus bimaculoides | reverse complement strand
GTCTACTTCAGATGACAGCTAAAATACTAAAGAACTGAAGAAATCATTTTATAGCTATGCATACATGACAGTGAAGAAATAGATGACAGGAAAAGAAGAATTCAAGAAAAGGTGGTAAAGATCCACAGTGCAAAATATGCGAAGTTTGTAAACATTTAACTCTCGAGGTGGGTAGCCAGTTTTGTCTTTATATAACTTTGCCAATGTTGAGTAATTATGTGTAGTTTCTAATACGCAATACAACATCTATTTTCTGCTAGATTTATTGGTTTTAATTTCTGAAGAAAGTGTGACAAATTGAGGATTATACAGTTTATGTTGATAACAACAAAAAGATTAGTAATTTAACTATTTGTTCTGTTAAGCTCTTTGCTCTTTGTTTTATAAGTAAACTTCTAGGAACTGTAATCCAAATTCTATAATACAGATTATAACTTATCCTTCTCAGTCTCAATGTTAATAATAATGCATCAGGCATGGTTGTGCTTTTAGGAAATTCACTTTAGAATCACAGAGTAAGAGGTTCAAGTCCCACTGTGTAGATGTTGTCAGCTGGTATTGTAACTACAGCCATGAGTCAACCATGCCCGGGTTTTGTAAACAAAAGTCTCATTCAAGTATTCTAAATTTTTTTTCTAGCTTTTAACTATGTAACTATGTCTAGGTTTTTGATATACTGGGAATTTATTACCTTGGAAACAGTGAGGATTAGCATCAGAAAAGGGATCTTGTCTTAGAAAAATCTACCAAAACAAATTTTGCCAGACTCATGCAAGTATGAAAAAGTGGACATTAAAACAATGATGATGATGGTTAGCTTTAGGTTCTGTAGTGTTAAGCAAATAAGAAACACGATTCATACAAAGGATTCAATTACTACAGTTGTATCAGAAAAATAAAATTATATAAAGAACATTAGATTGCCACGAGGAAAAGAAATATTCAAATATTTTAAATGGAGGTTATTAACAAAGATATTTCTCCCAAATGATTATTAGATATTTTCCCCCTCCATAACATACTTCAGGCTCATATAGTTGAGGCAGTGCTGCTAACATTCAAGGCTGCATCAACATGTCTATTTGGTTGATTATAAAAGATTCACTTTTCAAAACATTGAAACCTCTAGTTCACAGAAAAACTACTTCTATTCTCTACATCTTACTGCTAATACTATATGGCCACTGCACCTGTAAACTAACACTCCACTTAGTCTCACATTGTATCTTCCTTGCTCTTCTGCCTATTTACACCTTTCTCACCAAAATTAGCAACTCCTGTGATTCTTTTTTTTTTTTTTTTTTTGACAACTTACAGATACTCAAAAGTAAACATTAACCAAGATAATAAAAACAACAAATTATTTGGTCCAAACTAGAATCAAATGCTAAAATTTTAACATCAGCGTTGCTAATTTTATGATCAACAACTCAAGTCCTAAAAGACCAACTGTCAGCTACAAAAATCTATTTTACTGTGAGAAAGGGAGAGAGAGGAGGGTGCACATAAATTTCAATAGTTAAGCAGCAGAATGATTTGAAAATATTAGATTAGTCTACAGCTACCAGAATAATGTTTCATACTTAGTACAAACAAGATTAAGAAGAAAACTAGTAAAAACTATCATGGTGATTCTTTTTGGCCATCAACTGTTTCGAATTCCACTCAGAGAAAAAGGTGCTACCTTGCAGTAAATTTGTTTGAAGGTATGTCAGAATATCAAACATAATCCCACATTCAGCATGCACCTTGCCCACAGGTAGGAAATGACAGCTGGAAAAGGCACTAACTCTTGCTGCTAGAGTAATCTTAGTTTAGAGGAGCCTCCAGGCTGGCTTGGGATAGCCTTTGTTTTTATTTTTTTGCATTCTGTGTCACTTCTCATACTTTTCATAACTTGTCTCTGTAATTGTTTACTCATCTGCCATTCTTGTGACAGAAAAAAACTACTAAGACAGCAAACTGGCAGAATTGTTAGCATGCAGGGCAAAATGCTAGGTGGCATTTCATCTATCTTTATGTTCTGAGTTCAAATTCCACCAAGGTTGACTTTGCCTTCCATCCTTTCAGGGTTGATAAAATAAGTACCAATTGAGCATTGGGGTCAATGTAATCAACTTATCCCCTCCTCTGAACTTACTGACCTTGTGCCTAAATTATTATTGTTGTTGTTCTTTTTGTACTTCCTTTTTGTACTTTTATTCTTCTAAGATTGAAGAAAAAAAGTACCAGTCAAGAACTGGAGTCAGTTTCATTGATTCTATCCCTCTCCACAAAATCTCAGGACTTGCATCCAAGTAGAAAATAACTTTTATAATTACATTATAATTCAAATTCTTAGAGAGATAGAGGTGTGAGTAGAAGATAGGGAGAGGTAGAGAAGCGGAGGAAGGGAAAGAGAATGGTAAAAAGAATGGAAAGAGTTAAGACCAAACAATTAATGTTTCTACTTTAATTGCTCTGAGAATAAAAAAAATTAAGTTGCCTCTTGAAAAGTTAAGGTTTATTGAAGCAAAAAAAAACAAACAATTAGAATGAATAAACAAACCAATCAATAAGTAGATAAAAATATAAAACACTAAAAAAATTAAGTGTTTTCTTTTTATTAAAAAAAAAAATTGGGGGTGTGTGGTATGAAGTCAATACAGATGAGATGTCACTTCAAAGTCATTCAACTTAATATTTCCATTTAATACCAACCATCCTCAAAATCTAATTTGGTCGCTCCTCTCCTTTAGAGTCCATTTGTTTCCTGGGTTAACCTAATTTTAATTTCCCCACTCCTAGCTGATCTTTAAACAAACTGTTACATAACTTTCAAAGCAAGTGTAGAAGGAAAGTGTGTTTATCTATAGAACCTTTTTCATCACATCGGTTAGCAGCACCTGAAAATAAGGTTCTGAACTGTAGAAGCTTTTAATTGAACTTTTCAGTTTTTACACAGGACCTAACTGAAAAGAAGACCCTGTTTCTGTAGCAAAAAGGGAAAGGTGGTGGTGTTTAGTCCCAGGTCAACCTGAGTATTCCAGCTGTATGATCCTCCACCCTCACACATCTAGTCAGAGTATCTAGATCATAATCTAATATGTACATTCTTCCATTCTGTGAGAAAATTTGTGGTTTGTGAAAATACATAGCCTAGTGAATAGAGGGCTGGCCTCATGATTTTTAGATAAGGGGTTTGATTTTCAGATTGGGTGGTAAAGTTTGTCCTTGAGTAAAGCACTTCATTTTATGGTGTTCCAGTACTCTCAGCTGGAAATGAGTACCAGTGGTACCTATGGGAAGAGGGGGAGATAATCTTGCAACAGACTGGTATCCCAATTTGAGGTGAGGTGTCTCGCACTATCAGTAATGAATACCTTGAAAATCCAGATAAGCTCTGGCCTCGAGAACCAACAGGTTCAAGACAGACTAGAGAGGGTGTGATGAGCTGGAAATTTGGCTGCTATTTCTGGCAGGATGGGAAACCTTGTACGGACTTTCTCATTAGTCAAAAAAGATGGTAAATAGATGAGCAGATGGCATGAATTAAACTAGGAAATAGAAACAAATGAGAAATATATGGCATGATACGAGATGAAGAATGGTATTGACATTTTATGCTGGACTCTCTGACAAGGAATATTATTTCTTCTTTAGTAAAAGCATTAACACTCAAACTCTTCTGTTTTTCCAGAGCTTAACAACCTTATCATCAATTTATGGTGACAAATATCTCCTGCAATTACAACTATAAAATAGCAACCAAATCTCTCAAATTATACCCCTTAGAAAGAACATTAAATTATGCTAACAATCCTAAATGAAGAGACAAGGGGTGGTATGACTAAAATGTCTATAATCATAAATTTGCTCAACCAGGGGTATAAACAACACCACCTATGCTAGGTTTTACAATATTTGATGATCTTAATAGCGATCATACACACACACACTGTAAGGACTGCTCAACTGGGTTGAGCCTCAACAAGATACAAGTTAGATAAATGCATTCTAAATGACTTCTAGGCTTTGGGAGAACTTTTGAAAACTGATGCTTAGTTTTAGTTTGCAATCTGTGAATGAAATGACCATTGGTTACAGGTTTCCAATAGCCCAATCACTGGTTCACTGCATTTCTGACTGAAAAAGAATGGACTGGGACTCAATGCAAAACAAATACCTTAAGGGATTTTATAATTCAGGCACTGGTTCTTCAGTTTTCTTGCCAATGATTATATCTTTTTAGGTACATGAGCAGATGTGTGTAGGTATTTACACACACACACACACACATAAACAGTGTGTGTATGTGTGTGTAACTCTACATGATCTCTGAACAAGGCACTGTATATTTCATGTTGCTCCAGTACACTCAGCTTACAAAATGACTACCAGCCCACCCTTAGGCTGATGCAGACCATTCTCTCCTTTGAGCTGTGACTTACTTGATATTCCACTCAATCAAGAGTGGGAGGATTGAGAGAGTATCTATACCATCTCACAGCTACACGAGTACCTAAAACAATAAGTAAAAACCTAACACATGCTGCCAAGCCAAACTTGTTTGTGAATGATGGTTGTAATTTTAGTAGCTTATAACACACACACATGGCAGAACTCCACAGTTTCAGTCAACCAAGTTTGGTCACAAAGTACTGGTCAATTCAAGGGTATGGTAGAAGACACTTGCACAATGTGCTACAGTGGGATCAAACTTGGTACCACTTAATACAGTCATACCTGTGTTGATGGAAAACTGAATAAAAAGTAAATCTCTTCTGGGAGAGACTATGCACATTATAGCTTGCAATATTCAAAGTAACCTGTTTGTAGGCTCTTAAGCTATCAATCACTAACACAGTTAAGATATTTCCCTCTCAGATATCACATTCACCCACTTAATTCTTCTACTACTGTGGATGATTTTTTTTAATCATCTCCACTTACCTCAACTAGGAGTTCCATCTCAAGCTTATATTAGAATAGTTGCTGATGTCGTTTTGCTCCCTGGTAAACCACAATCTAGCAGACCTATGACCAAAAATGTTCCAGCCATGACAACTTCATCTTTTCTTTCCTCTCCCAAACAGTGAATACCTCTGCATGTTGTAAAAGGCGACTAAAAAGTTGGCAACAGGAAAGGCATCGAATCATAAAACACTGCCTCAGGAAACACATCCAGCTCCTGCCAGCATGGAAAGGTGACCATAAAACAATGATAATGATGACGATCTAGGACTATATAATCAAACGTGTGCTTCCTTCATTTAGATGCTAAAGTGTAATACAAGCCAGAGTTGGGTGCTATTTCTAGCAGGCTGAAATACTGCATGCATGCGCCATTATTGGCTTGACATTAGAATCGTTTTAAGCAACAATAATAGCCATTATATAGAGGCACAATTAGCTGTACAAGTGAAAGAGTTAAATCTAATCTTGAACATGATTACTCTGCTTAAAAAGTCATCAACACAACTGACATTGCCATCATCATCTCCTTTATCATCACCGCAACAACAATTATTGCCACAGATACCATCATTGTCCCCATTACCTTCACTAAAACCAGCTACATTACCAGTTAATGCCACCACCACCACAATCATCATTACCACACATGCTACTACAACAAAAA
The DNA here is from genome assembly GCF_046866305.1 of Octopus bimaculoides. Taxonomy (NCBI): domain Eukaryota; kingdom Metazoa; phylum Mollusca; class Cephalopoda; order Octopoda; family Octopodidae; genus Octopus; species Octopus bimaculoides. The sequence goes on along the minus strand of NC_142938.1, from coordinate 22,432,580 downwards.
CAAGGACAAAGAAATAAGAGGAAAAACAAATACACAATGTAGCTAGGAATAAAGTTGGTATTTTCTGAATAGCATGCTAAATTAACTGAGAAACAGAGAAATGGAATGGTAACAGTAGTATAATGAATAAGACGAAGCTCAACTGAGGATTTTTCTTAATGGCCTGGAGGAGAACATCTGTGTACGGAGGGGAGAGAGGGAGAAGGTGTAGGAGTGAGATCTGTAAATGAAAAGAAAAGACCAATGAAAGCATTGAATAAGCTCTACATGTAGTTGCTTTCATTTTCCTTTTTTTCCTCTTTTGATTTGTTTGTTTCTGTTCTTCCAATAGATCATTTATTTATAAAACTCCACTTTTCTTTTCCCTTCTTACCCATATTAATTACATTTCCCATATACATTTCAGTTGTCTGTATACATTTGTCTATATGAATACACACCTATCTATCTATCTATCTATATATATATATATATGATGAAAAATGACAGACACACACACACACACACACACACTTATATCTTTACACTTATACTCTATTGATGTGCATGTAAGTGCAGGAGTGTGAATATATATCTATGTATATGAACATGCATGTTTGAGTATGTGTAATGTTTATACATACACGTGTGTGTGTGTGTGTGTGTGTGTGTGTGTGTGTGTGTGTGTGTGTGTGTGTGTGTGTGCGTGTGTCTAAAGATATTTCTTTTAGGAATGTGGGTCAAAACATTTAGAATATGACAGATGAATTTGCTAGTAGTATATCAAAATATACTAAGCATCAGATAACTATTTAAATTGGGAGTGAAAATAGAGGAAAGAAATGTAAATTTAAAATTTTGGCAAAAAAATGTAAAACAAAAGTATGAAAAGAATTTTGTGCCCCTTTCTCCACCCCCACCCTAAGTCAAACATTATATTTTTAAAATATCCTCGTCACTACCCGTATATAATGCATGCAAATGTGCGTAGGTGTATGTGTGCGTATGTGTGTGTGTGGCTAAAAATTATTGCTTAGCCATTGTCAGACTTGATCAAGCAGAGCTGTGACCAAAACATATCAAACACATGATCATAATTTTTTTTTAGTCTGTGACTACCTAGGAATACAGCATACCTTGTATTTTAGTTATTTATATATATTTATTTATATATTTAAGCAACTACTTTTCCATCCCTCACTTTTCCAAATGTCCTGAAGAAGGGATTATAACTCCAAAATATAGAAATATAACTTTTGTTTTGTTTTATTTATTTTTGTAAGACAGCAGAGAGTGATTTGAGCAGAGATTCTGAGCTCAGACTGTGCTAACTAGTCTAGGCAACTGCAGAGAGGTTTCACTGATCTAACAGACATTTGAACTGTGACCATCTTGTATTACTCCAAGGCATAGTGTATTTATGATTGTATTATCCAACATTTTTGCTTTTTTGAAGGTGGTAAGGTGTGATTTGAAGAGAGATTTGACTGTTGCTTCTAGCTGGTCAAGTGAATGCATAGAGGTTTTTTTTCATATGCACATGGAGTTAAAAGGTTTTGGTTTCTGTTTGTAGCTATTTTACTTTAAACAGATAAATACTCAAAGTAAAGGTTCAAGCATCTCAATCTCTCCCTAGTTCTACATGTTGCTTTCCTCTAGCCCTAAAAACCATAGGGCTCTTGCTTACCTGGAGAAGGCAGAAGACACAATTCTAGTAAGTCAAACTGCTTGGGATATAACGACAGACTCATAGTAAGAAACGTCCATAAACATCTACAGTTGCTTTTACATAATTATTAGTCTTGTTTTGTGTGTTATTAAAGTTGATTTGGTTGTCTATACTCCTCCTTTGCAACAATACTTGTACCTCAATAAGCAATAATCATAGGTGTACGTCTATAAGACAGTGTATGTGTGTGTGCGCACACTCACATATGAGAGTGAGCACATATATGAATTTCAGAGAGTATATATCAATAAAAATCTACATTCAGAGAATGCATATATCAATAAAAATGTGGAAGTCTAAATTCTGGAAGTCTTCGCACTTAGCTTGTTTCACAGCATGAAGTGGGATACATTTCCAACTAGAAAGGAAGACCAAATCTATTGCAGACAAGATTTATTGGTAATCTGATACTTATTTTCAGCACTAAGCTAAACTGGGGCATGTAGAATAAAGTGACCAGTGGTAGATTTGATTATAAAAAGCTACAAATTGTTTGTTCACTCAATCTGTATTATAAATGCCATATTGCTTCATATACCATCACCAATGTTCTGTCAGTATGATAACCTTTTATCGCATCTGCATATATATATGTGCACCCACATATACACATGCATGACATCCATAACCACATATTGACATACACTCATACACAACCACATATAATGCATCCATATACATATCCATGCACTTACATACACATGCAGCCCATGTCCACACACACAAACATTTACTCACCCACATTTACATCTACACTCAATGTAGACAACACACACACACATGCACACACATTCACAAAGCACAATGGAAGCTGTTCAAACTGCAACAAGAAAGAATTGAACAGCAAGAGAATCTATATCTGTCCATCACTATTTCAAGCTGTGATGTCTTTATAAGCCACACTGCCCTTGACAACAGTTGTAGAGGTTAATGTATCCAGGATATCAGTTACTTGATAAACAGCTTTTGTCACCCATCCACACATTGTTGTTGTAGTTGCTGTTTAGCTCTATGTCAGCCTAGATAGAACAGACCTCGTATCAGAGGCTTCCCAACCTTGATAATGCCATCTCTTTTCTTTTCAAGCATTACACACCTTGAAGATAACTTCATTTCTGTAGGTGGCAAGGTGCAATTTGAGAGAGATTATGGCAACTATTTCAGGCAGAGCAAACAACCAAGCAGACATAGAGGCACAGCTGAAGGTGTGTGGTAAGTTTGCTTCCTGACTATATGGTCCTGGGTTCAGTCCCACTGCATTGCACCTTGAGCGAGTAGCTTCAACTATAGCCTCAGGCTTACCAAAGACTTGTGAGTAGATTTGGTAGATGGAAACTGAAAGAAGCCCCATCATATGAGTGTGTGTATGTGTGTGTGTGTGTGTGTGTGCTTGTGAACTAGTTTCCTTGCCTTGATATTGACTGTGTGATAGTTGTAAACATGTCTGGTCGTAGGAAAACATCACCTTATTTGGAGACAGGTGAGGGTTGGCAACTGTAGAAAATGTGCTTCATTCTGTTTGACCCATGTGAGCATGGAAGGAAAAGTGACAATAAAGCAATGATAAGGACATTCGTTTGTTGGCTTACAAGCATCTTGTTTTGTGCCTTATTTGATCTATAACCAAAAGTTTTCTAGTTCAGACCTTTTTCTGGTTTTGTTTTTTTGTTTTGTTTTTTGCCATCTTAGAATAATAGAAAACTGCATTATCCTTTTGTGATTGAGAAAGATTTGGCTGCTGCTTCTGGCAGACCTCATGACCATGTTAGGTTGTTTTTCATTGGCTTGTTAATACATTTTAACAGATGGATGAAAGCAAAACAATAAAATACAAATACTATTTTTAACTGTATTATTTGGTTTGAAAGAAGAAAAGAGGAAAAGGAGGAAAAAATTAAGATGCAGCTCACTAAACAACAATATTTCTATATTTAGAGACAAGGAAAAAGTGCTTAGAGCTTCTCTAGGAAAAAGAAAATGAGGAAAAAAAGACACTTTTGTGTGTGTGTGTGTGTGTGTGTGTGCGCGTGTGCGTGTGCGTGTGCATGTGTGTGTGTGTGTGTGCGTGTGAATTTGAGTTTGCGTGAATATGTGCACATGTGAATAAGTGTGTGCCAGCATGAATGTGAGCATATGTGTACATGTATGACTGAATGTTTGTATATGTGTGCATGCATCACTGTGTCTGCAAATGTGTATGAGAATGTGCATGCATGCATGCAAATGTACTTGTGTTTGTGTGCATGCATGCATGTGTGTGTATGGTGAAAAACAGAAACAAGAGTTATATATTCACCTAGTTGTCATTTTCTCCCCATTCCCTGGACATCACTTAGGGATGTTGTTTAGCCCCAATTCAGCCCTGAAAGATGTCCCAACCAGGATTCCAATGTTTTGTTTTGTTCTTTTCCCCCTGACATTGTGTATCTAAGTGGATTACATTATTCAATATATCCTAGTTGTGACTTTTGAAGATGGCAGTGTGATTTGAAGAAGATTTGACTGTTATTATTAGCAAGGCAATCAATTTCATAGATGATCAAATCTGCTACCAGTCTTAGAAATTTGTGCTTTTTTTAACATAGAATGCTCAAATTATCCAAGACCTCACATCAAGTGCTTCAGGCTGGTGTTAAAGGAAAGAGCTTTTGGCAATGTTGCTTATAACAAACAGACTACTGTTCTATGTAACAAAAAGGGGTTGTCCCATCAATTCAATGTGATTAATTACAGATATATGACCCATCTTAATGAAATAAACCCTTGTACCAAGTTCAAACATTTACTGTTGGTTCCAATAGAGTAGCAGCTTCAATGTGAAACTATATTCTGAATGAAATGCAAATTGGTCTACCAATCCTGAGCCTGAGACTCAAATCTCTAGTGTACTCAAGTTGCAGCCATTTTGTCGCTTCAACTCAATTGTAACACTGAACATAAATAAGGGAAACCACAAGAACAGTGAAAATATTTACCATTTCATCAGGATATTTAATGACAATTTAATCATATCTACAGTTATGTTTTTAAGTTCAAATTTCAACCAGACTATCTTCCAAACCCCTGTGGTTGATAAAAGTCACAACCAGACATTACACTCGGGTTGATTCAATTGATTACACTAATTCCTTGAAAACTGACATTGCCTTTATGTAACATATCAGCATTAATTTCAAAGTACCCATACAGACAAGCTAATCCACAGGCTTCTAGACTCGGGACAAAATCCATTAACACAGCCATAAAAACTTCTCTTCAAATCTAATATAAACTAACTGAATTCAGACAATACAAAACCATATTCTGTCAAGATACAGAAAAACAGATTTCTACAGATAAAAAGTGAAAGAAAATGTAACAGAAGTAAAGATAATATCTGACCTTTCCTTGCCAACTATCTAAAACTATAAATAGCAAGTCATTAATATGCTTCAGCTCATGCACCTTAAGTTCAAATCCAGTGTTTAATATGAAGGTTTCAGCTCATGCACCTTAAGTTCAAATCCAGTGTTGGCAGCCACTTGTGGGTTGTTGAAAGGATTAAGAAGTCCTGAGTTAGCAAATAGCACCCTTCCCGGTGGAGAAAAATTATTTATCTCTTAGTCACTCTGTGATACCAGAAAACTCTCAAAACTCAAACTAAGAAAAAAGCCTCCATACAAATGCTAGTAACAACAGTTAAACCTCCCTTGAATCACACAAAGCCATCTTAAAATAGGAAGGACATATGTAGTTCTACATAACTAACAGATAGGATAGCCACATCTGGAATGTCATTGATTATAGGCCAGCTCAATCAAGAATGACCTGTGACTAACCAACAACAACATTTCATCCATCTCCAAAGCTTACAACTAGCCTTTACAAAACTCCTATTCCTCTTCCTTATTGGGAGACATTTACTGTTTGCTATATTAAATTGCCAGTCGCTCTGCCATTCCACAAATGATCAGTTATTAACTTTGACATTTCAGTTGGAATCCAGTTGTTCAGACTAAAAATAAATACAATTGCTAGCTGACCATCACAACAATCGAGCCTCCTCCATGGCTGACAGCTGCTACTTTGCACACTGTATAAATACATTAAAATTGCACAATTATGTATACAGGTGTGCAGATGAGAATGTGTAAGTATGTGCACGTGTATATGCATGTGAAAATATGCATATCAATATATGTGTAGACATGTTTATGCACATGGCATGCTTCAATGCATAAATATGTAGATGAACACACACATATCAGTGTATCTGTGTTTAAGTACATGTGTATGCATGTGCATATTTATGACTGCATGAATGTATATGATTACTGACACGTACATCTGTATGCTTGCATGTATTGCATGCATATGTGCATAAGGATATAAATATATATCCAGAAATACAAGTGTATGCATGAACATCTATTTTGTGTGTGTGTGTGTGTGTGTGCACATATATGTAGGTGCATATGTAGATGTTTGTCTATATTCATTTAATGTATTTGTGCATGTGTAGATGTTTGTCCATTTAATGTGTAGGCACGTATAAGCATGTGTACCTGTTAATACATGCACAATTGAGTGGACCATAACAATAGAGAAGGCTAGCTGTTGTTTAAGTTTTAGCTAGCCATGAGCAGACCTAAGATTAAAATGTTCCAACTATGACCATCTCATCTTGAGTATTGTGCATCTAAAACTAGATTATTTAAGGCGTCCCTCTCTTTATAAGATCGGATGTAATTCAAAAATTTGCTTACTACTTCAGGTGATACAATTTGTAATGGAGAGATAGAACTATTAAAAGTACAAAGATTAGGGTCAAGTAATAGTGAAAGAAGTTTTGGAAAAAATACCTCTGGTGATAAATAAAGAGTGTCTTAAAAATCAATGAAAAAGCCCTCACAGTCATTTAACCCTCCAGAAATAACAACCAAAGTTCTTTTCCTCCACACTCTACCATTCAAAAAGGAAAAAGGGAAGGTCACATTGGGTAACGTAGAACTAGATACCCATAAAAACATTGGGATGATCATCATTAAAATGTCTTTGATCAAAGATCTTTGTAAGTCATCGTAGCTTAAGGATAAACAAAAATAACAAAGTTTCTAGAGAGTCCCTTAGTCATTCAACACATTAGCAATAGCAGCTAAATATTTCTTATATTATACTCTAGTCTTAAAAGGGGAAGGGCATGATAATGCAGCCTAAAATACACTAAGTTTGTAAAGAGAATGGATGACAATAAAACAAAGATGTATATGCATACACATATGCTTCTATCTCTACATAAAAACTTGATGTATACACACATACACACAGATTTATCCACATTTTAGATCTATAGCATTTGGAATGGAATGATTTGTGTGTGTTCAGCTGAATATGCAACGTCAAGTTAGAGGAAGTTGAGGAAATGCAAGCGAGAAACTTGAGAAAAGAATGCATGCAGAAAGAGGATTATATATTTTGATGGACATGTAATGAATATTGGATGAAAGAAAGATCTGCCATGTAGCTGATGGTGAAGATGCTTGCTAGGAGAGAAGAAGAAATAAGGAGTAGGGGGAGGTAGAAAGGAGGAAGAAGGAAAAAGGAGGAAGAGGAAGAAGGAAGAAGGAAGAGGAAGGAAAAAGGACGAAAGAGGAAGAAGGAAGAGGACGAAAGAGGAAGAAGGAAAGAAAAAAGGAGAAAGTGGGGGAAGGAGGAAGTGGAGGAAGGAAGAAGAGGAAGGGGAAAGGAATGAAGAGGAAGGAAGGAATGAAGAGGAAGGAAGGAATGAAGAGGAAGGAAGGAATGAAGAGGAAGGAAGGAATGAAGAGGAAGGAATGAAGAGGAAGGAATGAAGAGGAAGGAAGGAAGAGGAAGGAATGAAGAGGAAGGAAGGAATGAATGAAGAGGAAGGAAAGAATGAATGAAGAGGAAGGAAGGGAGGAAGGAAGGAAGGAAGGAAGGGAGGGAGAAAGGAAGGGAAGAAGGAAGTGGAAGGAATAAGACGAAGGAAGGAAGTGGAGGAAGGAAAGAAGGAAGTGGAGGGAGGGAGGGAGGGAGGAAGTAAGGAAGGAAGTGGGGAAGAGGAAGGAAAGAAGTTGGAGGAAGGAAAGAAGGAAGTGGAGGGAGGGAGGGAGGGAGGGAGGGAGGGAGGAAGTAAGGAAGGAAGTGGGGAAGAGGAAGGAAAGAAGTGGAGGAAAAGAGGAAGGAAAGAAGTGGAGGAAAAGAGGAAGGAAGGAGGGGGAAGGAAGGAGGGAGGGGAGGGAAGAAGGAAGGAAGGAAGGGAGGAAGGAAGGGAGGGAGGGAGGGAGGGAGGGAGGAAGGAAGGAAGGAAGGAAGGAAGGAAGGAAGGAAGGAAGGAAGGGAGGAAGGAAGGAAGGAGGGGGAAGGGAGAAGAGGAGAAAAGGAAAGAAGTAATAAGAAATAAGAAGAATGTTGGCCTCCAGAAAGATGGATGTTGATATATGTTGTGTTCTTGTGATATATGCTGCACTGTTGTATGTTGAAAGTATATATTGTTGATGGATGTTGATAGATTTGTTTTTCAATTTATGTGTTGCTATGTATTGTGCTGCTCATTATTCTCAGCATCATAACCATTATCATCATTTTACAACCATTATCTATCTTCTGACTCCACACTGGCATAAGTTGACTGGGGCTTACTATTTGTCACTATTTGTCAGGCAATAAATAAAAAAATACTGGTGCAAGTGTAGCTGGGTGGTAAGATGTTTGCTTCCCAACCACATGATTCTGGGTTCAGTCCCACCGTGTTGAGCAAGTGTCTTCTACTATAGCCCAAGGTTAACCAAAGCCTTGAGAATGGACTTGGTTAACAGAAACTCAAAGCCTATTATATATGTGTGTGTGTGCATGTGTCTTTGTTCCTTACCACTGCTTCACAACCAGTGCTGGTTTGTTTACATCCTCATAGCTCAGCAGTTTGGCAAAAAGAGACTGCTAGAATAAGTACCAGACTTAAAAAGAAAAAAACAAGTACTGGGGTTGATTTGTTTGACTGAACCCTCCAAGTTGGTGCCTCAGCATGGCTGCAGTCCAATGACTAAAACATGTGAAAGGTAAAATATAATGTTGTGTATGTTGTATTTTTGATGAAACTTTCATAGACGAATGCGTTTCCTATCATCAATCACTTTGAAGTTTGGATTGGAGAAAGAGAGACACACATACAAATTAAGGGCTGGATTATTCTTCACTTTTATTACAAACATACAAGTACAGGTTTCACCATTTTTGGGTCTTTAGGTAATGGATGAAATCTACCACTTCATGTTAAATGCTACATGGGTGAAAATGCTTAGCAGCATTTCATCTGTCTCTACGTTCAGAGTTCAAATTCTGCCAAGATTGACTTTGCCTTTCATCCTTTAGGAGTCAATAAAATAAGTACCAATAGAGTACAGAGGGGTGATGTGATCAACTAGCCCCTTTCCCCCAAATTTCAGACCTTGTGCATATTGCAGAGGGGATTATTATTTGAACTGACAACTGTACATTCACAATTATCAGTTAATGTATGTAAAATTATATCTGAACTATGATTAAATGCAACCCAGTTATAACCATCCTGGTACTATATTATTCAATGTGTGCTTCATTTTGTTTTTGTTTTTGTTTTTAAAGACAACAAGGAGCAATTTGAGTGAGATTTGGCTGCTACTTCCAGCAATCACAAAGAGCCTCTTTCACTGGCTCATTGCCATCATCATTTTCCACTGTCGTTATCATCACTACCAACACAATTCCCTGAACCAAAATTACCATTACTGTCACCATCACTTCAGTACTGAACCACTCCTTCCCCACAACTGTCCTCACCAGATTTGTCAATGGATCCAGATTCAGATTCTAATTACAGGCTACATGTAACGGCTGATCATATATGTGTTACAGATCATTTCAATTTTAAATTAGGAATCATAGCAAGCAAACAGTTTTCTTAGTCATGACATTTCCAACATATAAATATGTTCGTGTGTGTGCGCGCGTACACGTGTATGTGTGTTATAGACAAATACACACAAATATGGTGGATGTAAGGATATATGTTCATGTCTTTTGCTATTATATGTTTATATATCTCGTGCTGTTATGTGTTGTACTGCTATATTTTGGTTGATATATCTTGTGGTCTGTTGATATAGGCAACTCCGTAATATATGTTATTCTGTTATACATTGGTATGTGCTATGCAGTTAATTATATGTCGATTTATGCTATGCTTTTTATGTTTCATATTGATATATGCTGTTCATTCAGACATTTGTTTTACATCTATTTTTCCCATGTTAGAATGGATTAGATGATATGTCATTGAAGCATTGTTTTATAGCTGAATGTTCTGATGCTAACCCATACTTGTTTTTCAATTAAAGTATCTCTTATTCCATATAGATTCAATAGTACAAAGCAAGCAGACAAGTTATTAAACAAAAGTGCCAGCAGCAACAGCACTTGAACTTTGTAGCTTCTGAATAAGCAAGCACATGTAAACAAACAGATATAGACGTGTATACACACACACACTATATATATATATATATATATATATATATATATAATCCCAAAAAACGAAGAAAAACACACAACAAAAAATTAACATGAGGACGTGGTACATGCAAAGTATTAAAAAACACTCAGGGAAGGAAAGAAAGGGTGTTTTTACATTTTGAGCAAAGCACTTCTTCAGAAACAGGAGGCAGAGGAAAGTCCGAGAGAAAAGGAAAACGGGGGAAAAAAAGAAAAAAAAAAAAGTTGCCAACAATCCACATGCAGTTGTGTGTGTTTGTGTACACACAGACACACTAGCAGTAGCCCAGTATGTCCACAGCCTCAAGGCTGAAACATATAAAAGACTATATACACACGCACACAATATATATATATATATATATATATATATATATATATATATATATATATATATATATATATATGTGTGTGTACACACACACACACACGCACACTATATCTATCTATTTATATATACATACATATATACAAACACACACACACACTATATCTATCTATTTATATATATATATATATATATATATATATATATATATAAGACCTGGGCTGAGGTGGTGAGGCAAGACCTTCGTGCATTGGGCCTCACCGAGGCGATGACTACTGACCGAGACCTTTGGAAATGTGCTGTGCGTGAGAAGACCCGGCAAGCCAAGTAAGATCGTTGCAAGTGCCCCTGGACTGGCTCTTGTGCGGGTGGCACATGAGATGCACCATTTTGAGCGTGGCCGTTGCCAGTACCGCCTGACTGGCTCCCGTAGGATTTTCGAGTGAGATCGTTGCCAGTGCCCCTGGACTGGCTTGTGTGGGTGGCACATAAAAGTCACCATTTCGAGCGTGGCCGTTTTCGTGCGGGTGACACGTAAAAGCACCCACTACACTCTCTGAGTGGTTGGCGTTAGGAAGGGCATCCAGCTGTAGAAACTCTGCCAAATTAGATTGAAGCCTGGTGTTGCCATCCGGTTTCACCAGTCCTCAGTCAAATCGTCCAACCCATGCTAGCATGGAAAGCGGACGTTAAACGATCATGATGATGATATATATATATATATATATATATATATATACATACATACACACTTTTACTCTTGTTTCTGCCACTTGACTGCCTTTAGTTGAACAAATTGCCCCCATGAAATTCTTTGTAAGCCTAGTACTTCCTCTCTCTCTCTCTATATCTATATATATATATATATATATATATATATATATATATATATATATATTAATAAATATATTAAATTCAGTAGGTTTTGTTATGCTAAAACTGCTAAAAGGTTTCAATTGTAAATGTATATTTTATCACTAATTATTATACAGCATATGTAACAATCTGGTTTTTCCCCAAAATGATTCTATTTTTTTCACTTTTACTTAAGCATATCATTCATGCACAACCTGAGCTTGATGACCCAATAAGAATGCCTCTTATTTGCCACCTGACCTGCCAGAAATAGCAGCCAAATCTACCTCAAATTACACCCTACTGTTTTTAAAAAATGGCACATTGGATATTATGTTCTTGATTCTTTGCACATAGGAAATAGATAGGATTGTCACAGCTGGAATGCTTTTGATCATGAGTGTTTGATCAGGGTTGACTTCAGTTAAATGACAACAGCCTGTATGTGCTAACTCACAGCAGCCAAAGCTTCTTCAACATGTAGTTACCTAAACAATTGCAAAAAACAAAAAAAATGTACATTTTGTTCATATCATTCACTTCCCAAACATCTTTACAAAGACTTTTTTTTTGTGTGTGTGGCTGTAATATTAAGCAAACAAATTTAGCCAACCCTGATAACTGCTGTATATAGCCAGCTCTGACACATGTTGTATTGTTACATGTTGATAAGTGGTCACTGCTGTTCAGATCCTAATCTAAGCAGAACTGTGATCATTCGTAACCATCAGGCAACATATCTAGGACTATGTTATCCAGAGTCTCCTTCCTTTATTCAAAATGGTAGTGTGTGATTTCAGAGAGATTTTGATGACTTTTCTTGTAGATCAAGCAACTGCATAGATGTACCCTTGTTGGCTTAAGCTGTTATATAATAAACATTTAAAAAAACATTTTCCATGCTAAAGTAGAGATTAGTTTTGCAGATCCTATGACAGTGTTTTCAATAGTATTTATCACAGCTTCCTTTCTGAAGCAGTTTTTTAAGTTGGATACTCTTTCTTTTACCACCCATTTTAGCCACTGCTTACGACATGTGAAGGAAGATACAGAGTGTTTATTTTAAGACTAAGATACACATTAATTGAAGATATATTTTCCACTGTGATATGAAGATATATGTTTATATATGCTGAACTACAATTTCTTCTAATCTGAGACAACACAGGAAAAAACAGATATTAAGAAATCTATGATAGTCTATAATTGCAGTTGTCTGTCTTGAAAAAGCTATAGATGCTGAGTGTTCTGGTGATATTTTCTCCATCCAGTTAATCAGTTGGTGTAATACTCAGGCTAACAACCATCTCATAACTGTAACATTGACTCATGTTAACAGATATCTCCTACCTGCATGTCATATTTACAAAACTCCCTTAGACAACAATACTGCACTCTTGGTATGTCAAATTCTAAGTGTAAACTTGCCAAACCAGATGTATTTGGGGAACTGTAAGTGTGCTGAGATAGAAATGCAAGCATACTATAGATCATCATTATCATAAGAGTATTTTTATCAAAGACTCATTTTTAGTTATATATGTACAAGTTTGTCAGAGGCAGTGAACTGAATATGCATATGCATGATAAAGAACTTGTCATATTTGCAGTGTAATAGACATACATTTAGATGTTGAGGGACATTATGGGAAGGAAACCATCTTGTGTAATGTTTCTTCTGAGTTTTGGAAATCATTAAAACCACAAAAGAAATATACTTGTAGTTATTACCTATATGATAGATATAATAATGAGACATTGAGCAAGTGTCTTCTACAATAGCTCAGGGCTTGAGAGTAGATTTGGTAGACAGAAACTGAAATAAGCTCACCATATGTATACAAGGCTTTGGTCAGCCCTGGGCTATAGAAGACGCGTGCTCAAAGTGCCTTATACATGTGCGCGCGTGCGTGCATGTGTGTGTGTGTGTGTGTGTGTGTTTGTGTGTGTGTGTGTGTGTGTTTGTGTGTCTGTGTTATCTGTCTCTTGGAAAAAGAAATAAGAGTTAGTTTCAGGAAGGTTAAGCACAAAAAAAAAACCAGACTAAAATATAAAAGAAAAAATGAAATACACGCACTCATGATTCAATGAGTACAGCAGCAGTTGTCCCTCCATTGCAAACTGTTTATCAGACGTTTGTGGATGGAGCATTCTACTAAATGTGTTGAGTGCCTTTTTCTTTCGTTTATCCACTCATATATATTATATGGATGATAATATTTTCAACTGAGACACTACATTTGTATCTGATTGTTCAAGTGCTTCAATTCTGCTTATGTACATATATTTACTCAATTGCTGGCATTTATCAATGGTTTCACCTATTACTATGATGCACCATTTTCTATCATTAATAGAACTGCCGGCATTTGACATGTTTATGCTCGTACATAGATAATACATAAATATACACAAACAAATGCATTTGCAGATAAAGGTGTGTGCACATTCTCAGAGAGGAATAAAATCAAACACTAATATTTTTTTTATGACTCCATTGAGATCTCATTAAGCATCGAGGTGGACACAGATAAAATAAAAGCGAAAGTCATAAGGGAAAAACTGTAGGTAGAAACATTTTGCTAAATGCTTCTAGTGTTCAAAGGAGTGTATGATGTGTTTGTGCGTGCAGAAAAGCAGCAATTTTCACAAAACTCACCTATAGTTCTCGTGGTGTCTGCAACACGACAGACAAATAGTCGTTTTTGGCCTTCGCTTGCCACCAATAAGATAATTTATGCTAACTGTACCTATATCCGACATCAATAATTCTAGAGTTGTCAGTCTGAATGATGTCAAGACTGAGTTTAAACGCTGTTTTCTTGGAGAAAACATAACCCTTAATAACCCAAACTCTCACTTAGATATCTTGAGTTTTCCTTCTTATTTTTATTATTAGTTTACTGGAGTTAACTAGCCATAATCCAAGTAAATTGGAGGATTCGTTGCCATAGTGATAAATAAGACGAGGGCTTCTTCATATGACAAAATCTAAAAGAGAAAGATAAATTGAAAGAGAAGAAGAAGTGGGGGGAGGTAAACAAATTAAAGTGGAAGAAAAATGTCAAAACAAAAATATTGTTGGGGATATTTACATTGAAGAAATTGTTAATATTTTCTTGCAGTCACGCTTGCACAGAGAACATGATCACACATCAACATGTGTGTGTAAATACATAGATAAATGAATACACTATCCCAGAATTACTAACAAGGTAAAACAAAACATATACTTTAAGATCTCAGTTCTGAGTTAGCAATAGTTTTCAACATGGTAGTTCTTAACCTGGAGAAGACCTCTTTCCCACCAAGGCAAAGACAAAAGATGATTTATGACTGTACAAAATTATTTTTCCTTCATTCCTAACATTCTTTTGTAAGTTTTAATCATTTTGACTGCAGCATGCTGGAGCATCACCTAGTCAAAGAAATTGAACTCAGGATTTATTCTTTGTAAGCCTGGTACTTATTCTATCAGTCATATTTGCCAAACCGCTAAGTTAAGGGACATAAACACACCCACATCAGTTGTCAAGAACCGATGAGTTGCATTTATTTGCCAAATAGATATTTGATTAGCTGTTCTGTCAGTAAATATTCTAGACTTTAAAACTAATACAGAAGTCCAGGTTTCCTTCTTCATGGGGAACAAACACAAAGACACACACACACAAATATATATATGACAGTCTTCTTTCAGTTTCTGCCTACCAAATCCACTCACAAGGTTTTGGTCGACCTGAGGCTATAGTAAAAGACACTTGCCCAAGGTGCAACACAGTGGGACTGAACCTGGAACCATGTGGTTGGGAAACAAGCTTCTTACCACACAGCCATACTTGCACCTGTATGTGTGTTATTAATACATGAAATTGAGATCACAAATTAATAATTCAGATAAATGGAAAAGTTATTCTGCCTCGGTCTAATCACTAGCAAACCAGCAGACATTTTGACTGGATTGTCAAGACTGTTACAATCTATAGCTTTGGCATTAAAACATATATTGTTAGCACTTTTACACACAAATAGTATAAGAAGGAAATGACAAAATTCGGAGTTTGCCCAAGCTCTAATGATTCTTTTAGTTAGAAAAATATTATTGCATGCAAGCAATTATAACAGATGGTTGTTGTTGCAACTTTTTCAGCTATGAGACAATTTTTCTTACTTTTTTTCCTTTCTGCATAATAATTGAGGAATTACTTTGAGGGTTAAGGAGAATATTGACTTAAGAAAGTTCAGAACCACTATTCTAATATCTTCCAAGGAATCTAGACTGTCATATCCCTACATAGTTTAGCTCGCCTGTCTTCTAGAGAGCTTTTACTTTTTTAAATGATATGATAGCAAAACAGAAGCAACTATCACACATAACATGTCCAGTCTATCCCAGAAGTAACATCGTGTAGGGTACAAGGTCCCTATGTGTCATCCAACATCCCCTATCTATTACACTACTTCCCTATGTAACATCTTAAGTACTGGGGTTGATTCGTTTGGTTAAAACCCTTCAAATGTGGTGCCCCAGAACGGCTGCAGTTCAATTATTGAAACAAGTAAAGGAGAAAAACTATAAAATTAGAAGTTAACCTAAGAATCCATTGAATTAAAACTAGAATATTGTGTGAGAGTGAGAGAGAATAAAGAAGAACTGAAATAGAGAACAGGTGAATAACAATTAATTTGATATTTTAAAGTAGAGGTGTACATTTCTCATACTGAGTAATTATATATGCCAGAAAGTAAATTGAAATGAAGAAGGAAACCTGGACTTCTGTATTAGTTTTAAAGTCTAGAATATTTACTGACAGAACAGCTAATCAAATATCAGTTTGGCAAATAAATGCAACTCATCGGTTCTAAATCTGCACTGTATAGCCTTATTGAATAGGAAATAGTACTCCCCACCATCCCTCTTCCATAACTACACCATCTAACCTCTCACGACGTTCTCTTCCTTCCCCTCCCCCACCCCGTTGTTGCATGTCTTAACTAAAGGGAAATCAAATTGGGGTTGAACATAATAATGCTGAGTTGCGTTGTAATTGACAGAATATGTAAGACGAAATACATACAAAAGGAGAAGTTGGTTCGTAGAGGAAGGGGGTTGGGGAAGAAAGGTTTTTATTGCTACAGTCAGGAAATACGTCTGGAGGGAAGCATGTTTGAAGGAGACACGTCTGAATGATATACATCTGACAGAAATATGGTTGAAAGAATTGCGTTTGAAAGAGATGCATGCATCTGAAGGAATTGCGTTTGAAAGAGATACGTGCATCTGAAGGAATTGCGTTTGAAAGAGATGCATGCATCTGAAGGAATTGCGTTTGAAAGAGATACGTGCATCTGAAGGAATTGCGTTTGAAAGAGATGCATGCATCTGAAGGAATTGCGTTTGAAAGAGATGCGTGCATCTGAAGGAATTGCGTTTGAAAGAGATACGTGCATCTGAAGGAATTGCGTTTGAAAGAGATACGTGCATCTGAAGGAAGTGCGTGGATTTGAAGAAAGTACATTCGAAAGAGATGCGTGCATTTGAAGAAAGAGCATCTGAAAGAGATGCGTGCATCTGAAGAAAGTACGGTTGAAAGAGATGCGTGCATTTGAAGAAAGAGCATTTGAAAGAGATGCATGCATCTGAAGGAATTGCGTTTGAAAGAGATGCATGCATCTGAAGGAATTGCGTTTGAAAGAGATGCATGCATCTGAAGGAATTGCGTTTGAAAGAGATACGTGCATCTGAAGGAATTGCGTTTGAAAGAGATGCATGCATCTGAAGGAATTGCGTTTGAAAGAGATGCGTGCATCTGAAGGAATTGCGTTTGAAAGAGATGCGTGCATCTGAAGGAATTGCGTTTGAAAGAGATGCGTGCATCTGAAGGAATTGCGTTTGAAAGAGATACGTGCATCTGAAGGAATTGCGTTTGAAAGAGATACGTGCATCTGAAGGAATTGCGTTTGAAAGAGATACGTGCATCTGAAGGAAGTGCGTGGATTTGAAGAAAGTACATTCGAAAGAGATGCGTGCATTTGAAGAAAGAGCATCTGAAAGAGATGCGTGCATCTGAAGAAAGTACGGTTGAAAGAGATGCGTGCATTTGAAGAAAGAGCATTTGAAAGAGATGCATGCATCTGAAGGAATTGCGTTTGAAAGAGATGCATGCATCTGAAGGAATTGCGTTTGAAAGAGATACGTGCATCTGAAGGAATTGCGTTTGAAAGAGATACGTGCATCTGAAGGAATTGCGTGGATTTGAAGAAAGTACATTCGAAAGAGATGCGTGCATTTGAAGAAAGAGCATCTGAAAGAGATGCGTGCATCTGAAGAAAGTACGGTTGAAAGAGATGCGTGCATTTGAAGAAAGAGCATTTGAAAGAGATGCATGCATCTGAAGGAATTGCGTTTGAAAGAGATACGTGCATCTGAAGGAATTGCGTTTGAAAGAGATACGTGCATCTGAAGGAATTGCGTTTGAAAGAGATACGTGCATCTGAAAGAAGTGCGTGGATTTGAAGAAAGTACATTCGAAAGAGATGCGTGCATTTGAAGAAAGAGCATCTGAAAGAGATGCGTGCATCTGAAGGAATTGCGTTTGAAAGAGATGCGTGCATCTGAAGGAATTGCGTTTGAAAGAGATGCATGCATCTGAAGGAATTGCGTTTGAAAGAGATGCATGCATCTGAAGGAATTGCGTTTGAAAGAGATGCATGCATCTGAAAGAAGTGCGTCTGAAAGAGATGCGTGGATTTGAAGAAAGTACATTCGAAAGAGATGCGTGCATTTGAAGAAAGTACGTTTGAAAGAGATGCGTGCATTTGAAGAAAGAGCATCTGAAAGAGATGCGTGCATCTGAAAAAAGTACGTTTGAAAGAGGTTCGTGCATCTGAAGAAAGTACGGTTGAAAGAGATGCGTGCATTTGAAGGAAGTGCATCTGAAAGAGATGCGTGCATCTGAGGGAAGTACGTTCGAAAAAGATGCAAGCATCTGAAGTACGTACGTTTGAAAGAGGTGTATCTGAAGGCGGTACGTTGGAAAGTGATGCGTGCATCAAAAGGAAGAAGTTTGAAAGAAGTTCAAATGTCTTGCGAAATGAAGTATGACAACAATATACTGTTATAACAACAAACCTTGGGTTACGTGATTTTGACTAAGTTCTCTTACGCTCCAAGTAACTGAAAACAGTTTGAAAAGTTATCAAAAAAAGAACGAAAACAAAACTTAGAGACAACAAATTAGCACGTACCGATAATCAATCAAAGGGTTTTGAAGACAGCAATGTAGATGCATAATGGTATGTCATAGTAGTAGTAGTATAAATTTACCGTACCAGAAAACAAGTGGGGCATCACCTTAGCCGTGACACAACTATACTGGCGAGTGGCCAGTAAACAACGAAAGCACTTATAAGTTATATAATAATTATTTTGAACGTAGCGCCGGCCTTTCGACAAGAGGATTTAATGCAGAGTTTATAAAGCCAAGGATAGCTTATTGATTGGTAATTGATTCAAAAAGATGTTGTTGCTGGTGTTATTAAGTAAAGCAATTTAGCGACTACTTACAGCAGCAATCCACAAAATAAAAATAAACCCTCAGGTAAACACACGTACGCACGTACACACATACACCCACACCCTCGAAATACTACAGGATTGATTGATCACTTTGGAATTACAATAGTGACAGTACCCAAAATACAACAATACTGCTGATGATAACTAAACCGATGGAATAAACCTCTTTCATAGTCGCTCGACCTGCCAGAAATAGAAGCCAAATCTCCGCCAGATAGTTTTCCTATTGATTTAATAAAGAATAAAGGAAAAAGAAGCAAATAACACATTAGATAATGTGGATCAAGATCAGCTCTGGGTAAACTGCGGCTCACAGGACTTTCTGAATGGAACACCAACAAAACAAAAATTACCTTCAAGCTTCTTTTAGTAGAGCAGCTCGCCTGGAGATGTCTCATGCGGCCTGCTTCTCGCAAAAGGTTGTCCATGCCTGTTCTAAATACCCAATGTCGGGGTAAAAAAAGTACCGGACGGTCGCAACCACTGCTCAGGAGCTGATCGACAACAACCTCTACAGGAACGCATATTGCCTCGACTCTAATCGTCTGTCAACATTTATAGCATCCCAAATATACCGGTACTTTCGGCATGTCAAGGACACCAACTCGGGTGAACAAAAAGGAAGAAAATGTCAAGAAATAAAAATCAAATTTACTGAAATAACTAACATATCTCTTTCTAAGACAGGATCAGATGGAGGGAGAGTAGCACTGACGATTAGATCGATGGCAAAGGCGACGTTAAGACGATTGTGGTGGAGGAAGCGATTATAACGAAGGTGCTTACGATGACGACGATGACACAATAATGATAGTGGCGGCAGCGAAGATTACAACGGCGATAATGATAGCGATAATGGCTATGATGATAGTAACAGTAAATAAGAGGGAGGATGTGGTTATAATCACTACTGTCTGTATATAAATATACACGTAATTATATACTCGCTAAAACCAACAAACATCTTTTTGTCCATCAACATTGACAAATAAAAATGACAAGACAAGACATCAGGCAACTTTTGTTCGAATTCATTCAAGTATATTCAACTAAATTTCTTAAGAAGCTTGACGCTGAGATTTCTCTAGGTTGGCTACAGGCAATTTTTAGGCCTTAATAGTATTCATAGTTATGTATATTTTTCTAAGTATATACTTATTGTATATGCAACGTAAGTATGTACGTACAATGTATGTATTATGTATGTACATAGGTACGAACGATATATGTATATATGATGTACATATGTATGTACGTGTATCTTTGCGGCTATGTGTGTTTATGTATTTGCAGAAGTTAAACTCTACTATATATATAAAAAAAAAAAAACGAACAAAATTTTTTTTTTAAATGGAGATATTTTCAAAATAGATATATTTCAGAAATTCAAGAGTGAAATTCAAAAGTAAAAATTTCTTTGCAGTTTATCTAGAATTTTCTAAGAAAAAAACTGCAATTACTATATGGCTTAAATTGTGATGATGGAAACTACAGAAATAAAAGTAAACAAGCATGGTGGTGACAGAACAGTGAAGTCAGTGAAAGCTGTAACAAAAAAACATTGAGGTGTGACACTGGTTAATGTAGTCCTAAATGCACTATGAGAGGAGGGGGCAAAAAGACAGGCTGGCAACGGTTGGAACATTTCTGACCATAAGTCTGCTTCATTGGGGCAGACTTGAAGTTAAACAGCAATAATAAATTTTCTGTTCTGACTAAAGCTAAGGCAAATTCTCAATCCAGACAAACTAGGATTAATTTCCAGTCCTTTCACAAATTGTGACGTATTTCCTATCATATGAGTTGTGACAAATACTTACTCCTATTGCAAACTATGACAAACTCTTATTCCTATCACAAGCTATGACAAATCTTTAACTTGGGACTGGTGTCAGAGTATTCAAACACCTAAACCAGCCCAACAATGTGTACAATTCCTTCTACTAGCCCTACAATGTGCACCCTCTTTGGTAATCCCTCAAACTGTCACCCCTTCTTGCACCAGCTGAAAAGAAAAATACAGTCAAGAAATTATAATCAACTTGCTGGCAAGAAAATTGTAGTTTTTATGATTACAGATATAATCCAAGAAATCTGTTTCCTGGAAAAATTTAAGTTGTTTCACACTAAATCATATGCCACAAAACTCTCTTGTCTCCCCTCACCTCTGTCCTCCTCTATTCTACCCGAGGAGTGACCACACCAGCATTATTTATAATTTTCATTATTTTTTGGGTTTTTTTACAAGTTTTAAGAAATGTTACTTAAGTTATTTAGAATTTTAGTGGTGTCTTCCAGATTTTAGTAATTTAGGTAATTGTCCAGTCTTTTTAGTTCATAGCACCAGCTCTCTACCACAAGCTCTAATAAATCCTCAGTTCTGCCACAAGCAGTGATAAAGCATTGTGGTTAACAGAACCTGTGGAAAGTATTAAGAACAACTTTGCCAATCATTATAGATTAGAGTGTGTCTAATTATAGGATGTACAATTTGTAAGACAATTCAAAATAACAAAAAAAACCTCATTCAAAATCAATAAGTCTAAACCACTTGACCTGATCTTACTGGAAGTAGAAAAGGAATGTCTAATTTAAATTATATATATATATACATACAGGCAACCAAAATATCCTCAGTGCCAAGAATACATGTGTGCGTGTGTTTAGACATTCTTAGCATTATCCCCACCAAAGATATTTGGATTGTCTATAAATATTTAGATTTAAATAAAGGTGGAAAGGAAAGAGAGAGGAGCGAAAGAAATAAAGAGGAGAAAGAGATAGAGAGAGAGGAGAAATAATGTAAAGAAAAAAATGAACATAAAAAGGAAAGACAAAGAAGAGGAAGTCAGAGAAAAAAAGAAAAGGGAAGAAAATTGAAAAAAAACTGGGGGGGGGGGGGGACAAATGAAGAGAATAAGAAATAGTGGGAGAAGGAGAGAACGTGAGAAAAGTTGCAGGAAAGAAAGAAAAAAATAGGAAGAATTGCATATTGTTGCCATGGAGATTCAAACAACAACAACAAAATGATAGAAGTCATCTAAGAGTAACAATTTTCTTTTTATCCTTGGTAATATTTTCCAGTTCACAGGAAGGTGTAATGATAGAAACGATGCTAGAAGATTTGATTGGATAGAATATTAAAGCAGGATGTTCTTTTAAGAACACAGAAAATTCTCTGAAATTAAATAGATCAGTCTATCAAATAACTAATCTAGTTTTTTCATTTTCCTTTTTTCTTTTTTAAATGATTTCTTTATAATTTTTTTGTTTTATTTCTTATTATTAAGAATAGGATGGATGGCTTTTACAAATTTAGTTGCTTGTATATTACTTGTTCAATTGTTTTAAAAATTGTTTTGAATAGCTGGGGTGTACTTAATTATTTTTCTGCATCAAGTCATTCGACTAATAATTAAGTATAGAACCCTTTCAGCCAACTGGGCAGTCTGATTAAAGAAAGCAGTCTCGTGCCTTGCTCAAAAACAAAATACGATGACTGGATGAATAAGATTCGAATGCACAGCCATGAAGCCTATAGTTCATCAATATCTTAACTGCAGGAATATCATGAATAAAGTTAGTCTGGTGACATGAAGCAGTAACCCGTAAACCAAAACTTTTACTCTTTCAAGACTGAGAAGTGATCAAACTAGCTGAAAGCAGTGTGTCTTTTATCTTTTACTTGTTTCAGTCATTAGACTGTGGCCATGCTGTGGTACCACCATGAAGAATTTTTTTTAGTTGAATGTATCAACTCTAGTACTTTTTTGTTTTAAAGCCTAGTACTAATTCTATTGGTTTCTTTTGCCAAATTGCTACGTTATGGGGACTTCAACACACCAGCACTGATTGTCAAGCAGTGGAGACAGACAGACACACATATTCAACAGGCTTCTTTCAGTTTCCGACTACCAAATCCACTTACAAGGCTTTGGTCAGCCTGAGGCTATAGAAGACACTTGCCCATGATGTCACGCAGTGGAACTGAACTCAGAACCATGTGATTGGGAAGCAAGCTTCTTGCCACACAGCCACACATGCACCTATGTAGTTAATGTTTTATCTGGAAAGCACCTCGGCACTATCACTAAACAAGAGTCCCTAATGTCACCAGTTTCAATACCAATTTAACATCATATGCATTAAAATATATCTTTGAGAAAAGCATGAACAACACACCATCTCATTCATCTTGCTCTCTCCTTAATAATCTGAAGCTTTTATTTCTACATTAATATGAATAGCTACACATTGGTAGACTGGCAGCTGCTGGAAAGATTGGTCCATGGAGATTCAGGTTCTGCAGAGAAGAAAGATGCTCTTTGCCATGTTTCCAAGACAAAATATTTTTAAGCTTCTGAGTAAAGCTGCTTCAATACAGCTAAATGCAAGAAGCATATAGTGACATCACAGCAGGTTACCACCAATGCCATCCTAAAGGAACAAAGCAGCTGAATTAAAATAGTATAAAAAGGAGAAAAAAATGTATAACTACTGTTGTCCACAAAGCACGGAAATCAGTTTGCAACTGCATCAAAGCATTCATAGTATTTGTGCTTCAGGAAAATAAAAAAATGAAATGAAACAGATTTAGTTAAGGAAAACAAAACTAAACAACAAATTAAACAACAGAACAAATTATCACTGAGTTATCTGTTTAAAGACACTTGAGACATGTTCAGCTTTTTAGCAAAAATCTCTTTTGTGGATTGAATAGTTCAACAATGTTTCTGTCAAAACTTATCTTCCATTGGGAATTTCTAGTATGAAATCAATAAAATAAGCAACATTGGTGTGAAAATGTGATACATTATGGATTGAAGGGTCATGAGTTCATATATTCCTAAAGTAAACAGCTGAGACTTAAGGCAAAACATATTCTAAATGCTTAACTTGAATTTAACCCTATAATGCCAAAATGATCAATATGCAGGAAAAAAAAGTTATTCATTGTTTTTGTTGTTTTTTTTCATCTTATTTAACACCATAACTTAGTTTGTGGGTGCCTTTAACAGCATCTGCTTTATTGCAAGCATTTGGGTCAAGTTTTTAATCTGAGAATAACTTTGCTTCTGTACTTTCACCAGTCTTGGAGACCCTAAAAAGAATCACTAGGCATGGCCTTGTTCTTCTGACTAAGTAATAAAAACAAGTGGGAGTGCATGTTTTGTGAAGAAAATTCAGTTTCTTACTTACATACATACTCACACACATACACAAATAATTACTCATCAACAACCAGGTATTATAATTCTTACAGATAATAACAGTCAAATGTAAAAAAATCCCTTCAACGTTGTTGCTGTTTTCTTCCCATAAGAGTGTAGTATTTATAGTACCAAGAATTATTTATAACATGCAGTACAAGGGTTAACAAGCTGAAATGGAAATAGCTTTCATACCATTTCATGCTTTAAGCAGATGGTTTTAAGAAAGTTTATTGCTGCAACAACCTGATTCAAAACTGCAGCAGAAAGCATAATTCATTTATTTAGTTCATATCCTACTACTGGTGGCTTTAATGTGTCATTTTTATTTTACCGTTTCTAAAATTGCCATTCCCAGCATGCCAAAGCAACCATGTAGTGGCTTCTTTGTTGATTTTTGTTTGAAACAAGTGCTGTTTTCATAGTTAAACATCTGACTTTTCAATAAATAATCATCAAATTTTGATGAGACCAATATTTTCTAATTAACAGTCATGTCTAATAAGGTCACCAGAAGTACCCATAGCCTTTACAGACTTTCCTAAATTGAGGATAGGGATAATTATGTGAGATTAGTACAGCTGATGATTCAGAGAGAAAAAAATTATCAATAGAGAGAGTTATTCCTCAGCATAGCTATGGAAGAAATTGACTGGAAGTAGCATTTTGAGACAGAGTGGAGGATAATGCTTCTCAGAGCATTGAGAGAGGCACATGAAATTATCCACCATCTTTCTAACAACAAATTTGGCCACCTTTTTGAATTCAATATTTCTGCCACCCATGGACATGCATATAAAAATCAAAAAACTACAGCTGCCATGACTTTCAGAAACATATTCTCATGCTTAGGATAGCCAAAACATGGAATAAACTACCTATGCCAGTTAACTGTCAGGATACTGCATTCTTTAAAATTTACCAACACTGTTCCTGTTTCTCTCTTCAAGCAGTTATTGGCTATCATTTCTAGCTTTCTTGACTTATTGCTACTTTCTATCCTTTCTTTTACCCTTTTCCAATGAGTTGTAACGCACCTAAGTGCTGTATATGATAAACTTATTACTAATTATTATAAACGACAGGGAGCAAATAAATAGGTTTATGTTGGATTAGTACATAAACAAGTTCAGAAAAGCAGAAATCATAGTAGTAGCTGTTATCAACTAGATAGTCTGAGGCAAGCAAAAATATATACCTTATCCAAAGAAGAAAGGCAAACCCAAAAAGCTGCTGTAATAATACTTCAGCTTAATTACTGTTGCCAGTAAAATCTGAATGTCACAGCTAATATAATTAAATAAATAAACCCACATTGATTTAAAAGTAGAAAAGTGTATTAAGAAAATTAACTAGAGACATGAAAAAAACAAAACCAACAATAGATAAGTGGTTTTGATCTAAAGCCTTAAATATGTATGTTATCAGGATTAGTAGGAAGCAATAAAAGCTCTAAATAAAATAACAAACCTGAATAACTGATAATGTGAAACGGTTTCTAGGAAGTTAAGTGATAAGGAATTATCTTTGGCTTTAATGTGTTACACTAAACACAAAGTATGATGTAACTGAATGGCTGAAGGAGTAAACTGTTCAGGGAGTAACTGAACAGGGAGTAATTGATCAGGAACTAATTGTCCATACAGTCAAACAGTTCAAGGAATAGCTGAGAAAGCCTGGAAGAATGGTTTAGTTGCATTATAGCATTATGGAGAACCTCCTGTCCATCATTATCAGCATTATTAATGAAAAAAAAAACTGAAGTCTTGTAAGTCAGTGATGAACAACTCCTGACCCCACTATCTGTTAGAAATATCAACAGGACTTTCCTCAAATTACATTTTTATCAACTTGGAAAGAAAGGCTACAATCCTAGATAGGAAAAAACAGCAAATCAACTGAGATATAATAAAACAAGTGAAATATATAATACTTGAAATGTTTGATCAGGATTGACCTGGGGCTAAACAACAAGAAACAGGAACACATTATTTAACTAACAGGCAAAGTTCAAGATAAAACATAATAGGTGCACAGTAGTCTTATAAATTTAGACACCACCACCATCACATACATATAAACATCAATAATACATAACCTTTCACAAACACACACACTACCAATTGCCAAACAGGCAACAAACACATACATTTAACAGAGACAAATAGCCATCACTGCTACTCTTCATAGAGTTAACCACCACACAAAACTATCCTCACTACAAATTGCATTTGTATTTAGCAAGCAAATTCGATGTTACAAAGGCTTAACACTATTAAAATGACTGCATTATCATCTTAATACACGAAAGTGAATGTATAAAATGTATGTTCTGTATGTATCATACAAATAGTAAGCCATAGTTTTGCACATAAGTATCTGAAATTTTGCATAGGGGCACATCTTTTCATGAAGGTCAAAAGCTAGGTAACTTTTTTTTCTGAAACAGTATAAACCCAAAAACAAAGCCAGGTATTGCTACTAAGAAGCAAATAAATGAAATATATAAAAATAATTGTAAATAAGAAACAGGATTTTAAGAAATGCCTGTAATAATAATTCTTTCTATTAGAGGCACAAGACCAGCAATTTTGAAGAGCAGCGAAGTCAATCATAACAATTCCAGTGCTCAATTGGTACTTATTCTATCAAGTCTGAAAGGATATAAAGGCAAATTTGACCTCTGTGGGATTTGAACTCAGAATGTAAAGCTAAAAGAAATACCACAAAGCATTTTGTTTAACCACCTTAATAATGATAACAACAACATTTCCTGCCTTTGCTGTTGCTTTTTTATTTAACACCTATTTTTCACTTGTGCATTCTTTTTTTTTTCCCCCATTTTTCTTTTTTACACCCACTTTACCATGTTGTAAGATAGGTTTATCAGGGCAATTATTTTTACAACTGGATTCCTCTTCTGCTTCTAACTACAAAGTGTTGAATCTACCTGCTATGAAAGATGTTGAATTGACTCATATGAACAAGGCAAGCAGAGTTACTAGCCCTAGTCAAGAACATAACAATGTATGTAAGCAAAGTTTAATGCTCTAGCTCCCACACAATCTGTGTGGTGAAGGGCTAAGCAACTGCATCATAATCAAATATAAATACAACAAAAAGACAAAAGAGCAGTGGAATAGCAGAGTGTACTAAATACTTAAATACTCTGTAATATTTAGTTACAATCCTATGCATTCTAATTTAGAATACCATTATGAGCTTCTACATGGTCACTGGACCTGCTAGAAATAACAACCAAATACCTTCAAATCAAATCCTATATCTTAAGTAGGTAAAGGTTATGTCGGACAATGTAGTCCAATACACTTCTAAAAAGAAGAAAAAAGGTAAAAGACAGGATGGACATTGAATTTGTTGTTTTTTTTTTTATCAGACTTGACCTTGGGTTAAACAACAGCTATAACTCCTATCAATTCATTGCCTATCATTCTCTCACAGTTAAACAACCCCCACCCCACATAATCATCATCAATGTACAGGCACATATTCAATGGGCTGCTCCTCACCTTATCCTCACAACGTCTGTGATCGTGTACTCCCCACCCAAGTTACAAAACATTATTTTTATAACTCATCATGATAATGGTTTATAATTATCTGGAATAGTGAATGACAGAATTCATAGAGTGACAAATGACAAAATGCCTTGCACTATTTGATTATATGTTCTGAGTTCAAATCCTACCAAGATCTTTGCTTATCTTTCTGTGGTTGATAAATAAATACCTGTCAAGTACTAAGGTTAATGAAGTAAACAATACCCTATCCTTAAAATACCTACCTAATTGTGGCAACAATAAACGAAAAGATTATTTCAATTATTATTATTGAGGGTATAAGGTGGTATGCTGGCAGAATCTTTAGCATGCCAGAGATAAAACTTAGTGGCATCTTATCTGTTTTTCTGTTCCGAGTTCTAATTCTGCTGATAAAAAAAAAATAGGTACCAGTTATATACTGGGGTTGATTTGAATGACTGCTTCTCCTCTACAAATTTGTGGTGTTGTGCCAAAGTTAGAAACCACTATTATAGATAGTGTTATTTCTTCTATTTAGATTTCCATAATAGCATCGAGTTGGCATCTGAACAGTACGAAAGAAATGCATTGCTGAGCACAAGGAATTTGAAAAACAGTCTTCTATTTGATGTGCGTTTTCCTGAAATATACAATATCTATTAACAGAGAACTTATCATCTGTAATTAGTTGTTATGTTTGCACTGCTGTTACAGTAACATGCTGTTAAGAATCTGTGACAACCCCCTATGTCAAAATAATCTTCACCTTATTGGTATTCAAACCTTGGAAGAAAGAAAAAAAAACAAAAACAAACATTAATACAGTTATCTAAACAGCTACTTGTTTACTTAACCGCGTAAATGTTAACTAAATTAACTAACTGGCCACCTGTTTTGTTAGCTTTACGGTCCATTGGATGCATAAAGTTAGCTTTCAAGAAAGGCTTATCTCACGGGAATTGAAATAAGTGACTGGGTATTAATGAAATAAAAGAAATTGTTTTAACGATATTACAATTACTGTCACACCTATTTGCTTGCTTGCTGTTATGTTGTTGTTGTTGCTGTTTAGCCCTAGGTCAGCCCTGATTGAGGAGACTTATGATCAAAGGCATTTTGGTAATGAATGTCCCATCTCCCCACCACCGCAAACACACACCAATATGTAGGTGTGTGTGTGTGTGTATTACAGCAGAATGTAATGTGAAGGAGATTTGGTTGCGATTTCTAGCAAGTTGAGCAACTACATAGAAGCTCCTTCTTTGCTTGTCATAGCTAATACAAGCTCAGAGGGTGAAACTATTGAGAATAGGTTTCAGAGTAATAGAAGTATATGTAAAATGTAAATATCTCAAATGCTCAGAGAGCTTTCACAGGAGGGAGATTAAGCTTTGCTTTCATAACATCAAGAAGACCAGAGACACTGCTCTAGCCTTTCTTAAAGTAACACACTTAGGGAATGTGATGCCTACTCCTGGAAGTGTAATGAAATAAGACAGATACTTAAATGCAGTAGCCAAAACACATGAAACTCCTGCAGTGAATTTGAATTTAAGACCTGTAAATTAGTATTGTAGTTCAAAACTATAGCCATTCAGCCATATGGCAGAGTAAGAGTGAGCAACCAAAAGAGAACTTGGAATGATCTAGTTTGCCTATCTCACCAATATAAAGGATCTAGGCTAAGACATGACTGTATGGTCAAGGAGTTTGCTTCCCAACCATGTGGTTTCCTAACCATGTGGTGCTTCATAATTCTAAGCATTCAATTGCAGAGAATCACATGGAAAAAAAAAAAAAAAAGATAAAAAGCCGCTATTCCATTTTGCTACAAAATACTTCCCCCACCCTCTCAGCCATCTTTCTTTTTCACATTTACAAACTTCCAGAAATTTTTTCGTGGCTACGTTTTCTCAACCAGAAAATATACCTTACACTATTTATGTCTCTTGTGAATTTAAACCCCGCTGAGGTGAACTTTGGTTTTCATCTTTTTGATGTCGATCAAATAGTATCAGTTGAACACTGGGATCAATGTAATTGACTTACCCCCTCCCCTCAAATTGTTGGCATTGAGCCAAAATTTGAAATCATCATCATCATCATCATTATTATTATTATTAGTAGTAGTAGTAGTAGTAGTAGCAGCAGCAGCAGCAACACATGTTATCAAAGATTGTCATTACATTCACTTATGCCAGTCATGGCAATAACAAAGTAAATCCCGCCACACTAAATAGAGCAAAACAAAGCAAACTAATTTTTTCGCTATTGCTTTACATCACACATAAGACAACACTGCAAGTGAGAATTACCAATACTCATCTCACCCAGTTCTAATTATCTCTGATGTTTCTCCCTTGAGATCATACCTGTGATGTCTACCTCAAGCTCTAAGCTCCAGATATTTAAATTATTTTTTCATTTTGTTGCTCTTTTTACTATTTTTTTTTTTTTTTCCTGACTGCCAGGTGATATTTGATCCAGGCTTATAAAATATGCATGGCTAATCCATCTCCAATACCACAATGATTTCCTCATCTACAATCCTTTCGCTCATGGTTGATAACAATACCAAATCCCCAAATCTGCAGGATCCTTCTCAAACAGTCCTGTACTTCCTTCATCATAATCAATGTTTTTAATACTAGTGTCAAGTCAGTACCACTACATGGAATTTATAATGTTTTGCTGTGTCTTGGGAGAATCATTATACCAATAATAACAACACATGCGGAAGTTCAATTCCACTTATTTATTATTAGTCATTTGGTTAAATATCTAACCAAGTAAATAACTGATCATTTGTTTAACACATTGATTAAATAATCAATTTTTTGTTTGTCTGTCAAAGTTATTGCGTTGTTATTCACCTTTTCAGAGACTAGTGACACACTACTCACGGAGTGAGTAGAGAGTCATGGGTCACTCCCAAGACAACAAAATTTGATTCAACACATTATTTCACATCAAGAATCTTGCAAATCAAATACAAAAACGAAACGGCACGTAAAAGCACCCACTACACTCTCAGAGTGGTTGGCATTAGGAAGGGCATCCAACTGTAGAAACTCTGTCAAATCAGATTGAAGCCTGGTGTTGCCATCTAGTTTCACCAGTCCTCAGTCAAATCGCCCAACCCATGCTAGCATGGAAAGTGGACGTTAAACGATGATGATGATAAATCTTTCTGGTTTTAGCCATTGGACAGCTGCCATGTGGAGCACAACTGGCAGGTGTAACTGACCAAATTGATTCCAGTGTTTTCTTTTAGTCTGGTACATATCCTATCAACCTATTTTTTTGGCTGTAAAGCTAAATTAAGGGAACAAAAACAGACCAACATTGATTGTAAAGTTGCATTAACATAATGGGAAGCACAAACGCAAAGATGCGTGCACGCACACGCACGCACGCACACACGCACGCGCACGCGCACGCACGCACGCGCACGCACGCCTCCACATAGTTTCCATCTACCAAGTTCAATTATCCGACGCTTTTCAACAAGGAACTATAATAGAGATCACTTGTCCAAGGTGCCTTGCAGTAAGACAAAACCCAAAAACACAATTCTGGAGGAAACTTCTTAACCACAATCCATGTCTATAGAAATAATAAAATCTATTTTCTTGCAAATTATCTATCGCTATTATTCTTATGAACAACATCTACAGTGAAACAAAAAAGTGGTTTATTCTAATTACTTTTTTGTTGTTGTTTCACTCTAATTGAGCAGAACTATGATCAAAGGTGCTCCAGAAATGACCATCCCATCTTCTCAGACTGAGTATCCAGTATATCCTCCACTTTTTCAGACAGTGTAGATTAAATCTCATTTGGCTGTTTAATCAAGCAGATCAAGCAACAATATACTATTTTCTGCACTGGCTTGTACTATAGTTGGTTTGTACTCTAATACAAGAGTAATATGGGTAACAATATCAGCATCCAAAATACTTTAATAAACAAGGACTAGCAAGAAATCTAATATTAGCCCTTGAACTATGTTGTGCCTGGATCAGAAACCAAAATTACTATTATATTTCATCAAACTCGCATGTTTACTACATCAAAAATGTATCTAAAGTGTAATACAAGGTTAAAATGTTGAATACACCCCTTTCCATCCACACAAATTATTGAAGCAATCACGATTTAAAAATGGAATTTACCCATGGGGGTTAAGAAGAAATTTTCCAAATATTATGGTTTAGTCTAAAGATTTCTATCTCCCATCTAAAGTAAACAAGCTTCCTGTCTGATCTAGCTTGAAGTGTTTATTACAAGAAGTATTTGATAATGTGCTGATCATAGGCCAAAATTACATAGATACTATTCCACACACACACATTCTCTCTCTCTCTCTCTCTCTCTTCCCTAAGGACACACCTACAAATACACTGTTTTATAACATTTATCTTAGTATGTATGTCTTCTTCCAGCCACCTACCCTTATACTTCTCACCTACAAAACATTTCCTAACATTCTTCTCTCTCCTTCTCTCATGCATGCATACACACACACACACACACACACACAAACAAATAAACAAACCTTAGATGTTGCCAATGAAACATCACCTCAAAAAACAGACAACATTCTGCAGATGCTTACTTTGCTTCGCTAGTCTGAACACAAATCCACCCACCATCATTATCCAAACACCCCCTGTTCTAGCACAGTAAACAATGCATAGATATGCACTAGAAACCAAGATCACATCTCCCAATGTTAGATAAAATACACAGATACACACCAAAAACACAACACCACCAGTCGTGTAGGTGTACACGTTGCAAACTGTCCTACACACAACGCATACCACAACACTATCAGTATTACGATAAGTTAGTTTCTATACAGTCACTTCATTTTGCTTGCAACAGCAACCAAATCTCCCTCCAGTCTTATTCTACTGTATTAAAGAAAGCAT
This sequence comes from Octopus bimaculoides, assembly GCF_046866305.1. Taxonomy (NCBI): domain Eukaryota; kingdom Metazoa; phylum Mollusca; class Cephalopoda; order Octopoda; family Octopodidae; genus Octopus; species Octopus bimaculoides. The sequence continues at coordinate 22,399,892 of NC_142938.1, read as the reverse complement.
GCATTGGATAAGACATTTCTCTCCAGAAAATAATACAAGGTCATAAACTGAATGGTCATACACATTGATCATAAGTCATACACATTGATCATAGGACTGCTTATGGATAAACAGCAACAACAACAAATATAACAACATGTACAATGAACACTATAAGTACAACATTTATACATACACTCACAAACACTACAACACTGCCAGTATTACAGAACACAACAACAAAGATAACCCATGTAGAATGGCCATCACTGCACATCCCTTCCTGTTCAGTTATGTTATTAGAAAAACTATTTCATTCAATTTTAATGAAAAAGTGAAGTTATTTTTGTTGCACTTCATTCTTGGTATAACTGGTTTTATTTTTTGCCAGACAATCTGCAGTTCATTGCAACACAGCTGAGAAAATTACTTATTCTCCAAATAACTTTGTAAAATTAAAATTTCTTCTTCAAATTTTTCTTAGTAATAATCTTTAAAGGAAAAAAAAAACTGAATTTTCTAGATTCAATAAATTCGGAGATATCAGTGCAGACAATCAATCAAACAAATCTTTTGATAACTGTATGCAGTAATTTATGGATGATGTGGCTGCTTTTTCTAGCAGATTTATTGACTACATAAAGGCTCTTTTGTGTAAATAAGAACTATGCTACAGTTCTATATTTAAGAGATGAGGAATTATGTACATAATTATGTTTGTTGCTAATGTTTCAGCTGATATACCCTCCAGCCTTCATCAGGTGTCTTGGGGAAATTTCGAACCTGGGTTCTCATTCCTAAGGTATTTTTCGATATTATTATTATTATTATCATTATTCAAGTCATTGCTTGGAATCGAACTCAGAATCTTGGGGTTAGTAGCCTGCGCTCTTAACCGCTACACCATATGCCTGTGGGTTAAGAGCGCAGGCTACTAACCCCAAGATTCCGAGTTCGATTCCAAGCAGTGACCTAAATGATAATAATAATACCAAAAAATACCTTATGAATGAGAACCCAAGTTCGAAATTTCCCCAAGACACCTGATGAAGGCTGGAGGGTATATCAGCCGAAACGCTGTATAACAACAAACAAGATGAGGACAAATATCCGTTAAATGTAAATAATGTAAAGAACTATGCTGTTTTGTATAAGCATCCAGTAATATAGTCAGGTTAATTCAATCAACAATATTCCCCTTCTGCAAACTGAGAGAGACCATGCAGTTGTTCAACTTGTTAGAAATTATTGTCAAATCCCAAATCCTTCCACAAAAAGCAAAACATATTGGCTTAACACCTTGACTAGTGAAAATAATTATATACTTCTGTATACAAGAACTCGTGCATGTACAGACATAAATTCACATGTACATGTAGGGACAACAAATATCCAAAACCAATATTCAATTTATAACCATAAAAAGTATTGATTTTTTTTATCCTATCAGAAAATTCTAAGACATATTATGAAGAAAGCAAATATTAAATGGACATTTGCGATCAACATTCAACACGAAAGTGGTGAAGCCATTTTGAATAACCAGAGACTTATATGAGATTCCAATTAACTGCTTAGATGATCATTATCAAACTTGAAATAGTGGAATGCCAGACACTCTGTAGAGTAACTGGAAATGTAGTTGTCCCGCAGCAAGCATTAGATATCTGGTTTGTGATCCCTCAATGAGCCTTGTTACTATTTTCTTGTCTCAAATTGGTGCTAATGACATCTGTTGTTAACCTTTTGTGAGCATATTTCTGTTGAAATACACTTTCTTTGTTTCACTTAATTCTGAAAATAACAGAGAATTTAATAAAATAGCTTTGTCCTTATAAAGTTGCTGTTTGAAACATGAAATTTTGATGGAAGGTTTTAATTAAGATCATTATAAAACAGGCACTTTGTATCACAGAACCAGGGGCAGTCTTAGGTGAGTTAGTATGAGAAGGGTTAAAGTGTAATAAAATATCTGTCTGTAATATACTGATGGTTGAGTGACTCAGCTATTTCACTCCTCCATCAGAGATTTAGTTTTGTTTCTAACAGAGTGAGAGTGTATTTGAACATATATTTGAATAGATAAATTCAACTATATATACTGAGTACAACCTCTGTCTGTCTGTCCGTATGTATGTATGTATGAATGAATGAAGTAGAATAACATATGAAGGCAGAAAGCTTCTTGCAATGCAGAAGAGAAAGTAACCTTTATATATTTCAGGCACTTCTGATGATGGGCCTTTGTGCCTGAAATACATGATGGTAACTTGACTTCCCTTTTCACACTGTTAGAAGTACACAGTCTTCATTATTTGCTATTGTACTTCTGTATGACAATGCTTCAAGCAAACTACAATGCTCTTTATATACATATCACACACACACACAATCTTTTTTCTCTTCATATCAGTAACAATTGGAAATCATTATCTATAAATAAATTTAGCAACACATGCTATCAGATATGTAATTATGAAATAATGTTTTATATATCAATAAAAGTATATTTTCTCCTCCAACATACACAAACACAGTTTTTTTTTCCCCTTTCTCTCTTCCCTCTAATTCAGATACAATAGTTTTCAGTCTTTGACCTGCATTAGATTTCAGTCACTTAATGCAACACAATCATCATACATACACCTCATCCACTGCCTCCCATCATCACTTTCACCCAAAGAGGTTAGAAAGCTCTCAGCTATCATACAATTACCACAGACATATACTAAAGCTACAGACAATAGAAATAGTTCTGAGCTCAACAGATTACTGGGGAAGTGGTGCAGGAGGATAAGGAAGTGGATAAAAATTCCCAATATATTCTTCTTCAGAAAAGATAGACGAGAGGATTTAGCGGCAATCTAATCTTCATATAATCTGACTAGATAATAGTAAGGGGATAAGAGTAGCTAGCTAACAATAATATTCTTTTTGCTTCTATCTTGGCTTTTATTTGAGTTTTATTTTATATTTAATTGTGTTTCTTTATATTTAATTTATTTCAGACATTTATTGCTCAGCAAAATCAAGTTCCTCAGAATTTATAACTTTCCCCCTGGTTACTCAACTACATTGTGTCATTACTCCTCAACATTATTACGGTAGATGAAAGTTATTAATGACTTGTAGGGACACAGTATTTCTTTATGCAACCATAATCTATACATAGAGTGGAGGCACAATGACCGAGTGGTTAGGGCAGCGGACTCGCGGTCACAGGATCGCAGTTTCAATTCCCAGACCGGGCGTTGTGAGTGTTTATTGAGCGAAAATACCTAAAGTTCCACGAGGCTCCAGCAGGGGATGGTGGTGAACCCTGCTGTATTCTCTCACCACAACTTTCTCTCACTCTTACTTCCTGTTACTGTTGTGCCTGTAATTCAAAGGGTCAGCCTTGTCACACTGTCACGCTGAATCTCCCCGAGAACTATGTTAAGGGTACACGTGTCTGTGGAGTGCTCAGCCACTTGCACGTTAATTTCACGAGCAGGCTGTTCCGTTGATCGGATCAACTGGAACCCTCGACGTCGTAAGCGACGGAGTGCCAACAAACAAAACAGTCTATACATATAAATTTGACATGGCTGATTCTTTCTTGTCTTGGGATTCATGGTCAAATGGCTGGGTGGAATTGTACAAAAATTACACAGATGTGTAGAATGATCTGGTGGTGATGCTGGGCTTTGTATTTTTTCATAGCTCCCATGGTTACTGAGATAATCTACTATAATAATACTCTTGTGTTTATGAATGAGAAAGGAAGGGGTGAGTATTTCAACTGTGTGAATGTATGTGTGTGTGTGTGTATGTAAAAAGGGGGTATGTGAATGTGTGTGCATGTGTGTGCGTGCGCACGCGTGCAATGGAAGTGGAATGGTTCATCTTTGTTCGCTTAGTATTTGGGTTTATTTTTTTGATTTGGTTGAATCGTGGTTGGTTTTTTTCTTTTTTTTTTTTTGTTTGTCAGTTATTTTTAGTGTTTTGACAGAAAAAAGTCATTCTAAAATTATTTTTTAATGTAAGCGTGCCCAAACAAGTCGAATGCTTACACAGAGCAGGTTTTACAGCCACATCATCCAAACTGACTGGGTGAAACTGGGCTTAGCTGCTAGTATACTATAAAGTATATTAAATTCTATTGTGTTAGCAATGCACTTTACATCACTTGTTAAAGTTATCTCTAAAGATATTCTATAGAAATTATAGCCAAGAGATAACCTTAACAAGTAGATGAAGGGAGTGTTTTTTTTAGTGTAAACTACTTGTAAAATGTACATAAACACGTTTTTTTGTTTATTTTTTTATTTCCACTTATTCCATATAAACACAGGTCACATAAATATATTATAGGCATTGTGTTAGAGCTGGATACCCTTCTGTGGCTAACTTTTACCAATTGTTCAAGTAAAAGGATGTCTCACTCTACAGATTTCCAAAGGCACAAACCAATGGTTGATTCATTGACAAGGGAGACGGTAACATCACCACCCTAATAGCTCACAAGTTTTGGAGAAGCACAAATGTAAACAAACACACACACACACACACACAAACTCACCCAAGGCTTTGGTCAGGCTGGGGTTATGGTAAAATACACTTGCTCACACAGCCATACAATGAGACTGAACTTGAAACCATGTGGTTGAAGAAGCAAACTTCTGAACCATACAGCCATGCCTATACCTAAAAGAGAGAGAGAGAGAGAGAGAGAAAGAGAGAGAGAGAGAAAGAGAGAGAGACAGACAGACAGACAGACAGAGAGAAACAGTTCTACTTTCCTGCTGAGGTTTGGACACTGTAGCTATTGAAAGTATTTTACAATGAATAAACTATACATTGCAATGCAACAACTTACAGACCACAGAAAGAAATATAAAATTGAATTAAAATCTGAAATACTAAATGATACATGTTGTTCAATTTATCACAAAAGTATGAATCCTGGTTTTCAAATATGTACAGTGTGTATCCCTGAGAAGGTTGGCATCAGGAAAGGTATCCTATCATAAACTGCCTCAAAAAGTACTGGCTAGCCCATGCCACTATTGAAAAGTGGATGTAAAAAAAAGTGGTGGTGAAGATGATGTTACACAACTGTTACTCGACAGCCAGTGCCAGTAGTTTCAAATCTAAGGAACTCAGCATATAGAAATATATGCAAGATGATATACTCTCTCTGAGAGTAACACTTGCCTCCAGGAAAAGAAAATATAGGGGAGAAGGAGTTAAATGCCAAACTACTGACCATTATTACATGCATTACACTATTTCTACAAAGTAAAACATATAAAACAGTCAACAAATATCAACTCTACAATTTTATGATATAGTCTATGCTTTGCTTGATGAGGTTCAATGACATTTAAATATGTCCAGAGTTGCTAAAATAATTAAAATGATATTAGTCACTGAGTTAATGTTTTTTTTCCCTCACAACATATTTCTAATCAGATTTTTGCTGTTCTCTGCATTAAGTATGTTAACTTTGACTTAATTTATGGTTGAGTAGTTAGTAGTAAAAAAAGACATGCTCTCCCTCTCTCTAAACATTTGCTCTAACAATAGGCAAATATTCAAACTTACAGGATCCCTCCTACTTATGCTAGCATGGGAAAATGTATGCAAAGCAATAAAGAATAAGAAAAATATAAAATAGAAGTTTACAAATTTATTTCAGATGGCTGAGACAAACAGGTAACATAAGAATTCGGCTGGGGTTTTTTTTTTTTGTTCCTCAACGTAAATCTTCAAAGAAAAATCAATAGGAAAAAAAATAGTTGGCAGTTACATAAGAAAACCACACACAACGCATAGTTGCTGTGCACCATACCTAAATTTGATTGATAAAACTGAAAGAACATGCACTAAACACCTGACAGCAACATGGTTACCATACTAGATAATGACAGTATGCCCGCCTCCTTTCAGCTTCTCAACACATGCTGATGCAGCAGAAGTAGTGCACTCAATTTCTAACACTTGTTTGACGTAGCAACCAAGCCTCTTTCAAATCACACCCTACTGTCTTAAAATGGAAAAAGACAGGATAATGTAGATCTAAACATAGAACACCTCAAAAAATGTTGATAGTCATAGATTAAATAAACTCCTTTGTCCACAGGTCCACTCATTTGGGATTGGTCAATGGGTTAGCAACAACTAAAAGTCCTACATCATCATCATCATCATCATTTAACATCTGTTTTCTATGCTGACATGGGTTGGACAGTTTGACAGGATCTAGTGACCCACAGAACTGTATCATGCCCCATATCAGCTTTAGCATAGTGTCTAAGGTTGGATGATATTCCTAATGCCTATCACTTTACAGTATTTACTGGGTACCTTTTTCATGCCACCAGCACTAGTGGGGTTGCCAAGTAACTTTCAAGACAGGAAAGAACAAGAAAAGGGTGGAAAGGGAAAGTCTTTTTGACTAAGTGGAGAGTATTTAAGAGGGTGGAGAGGAGGAACAATGCAAAGAACAAGCAGAAAAGTCTTGCCATGGAGAAGACAGGTTACCTGTTACCCTGAAATTATATAAGGGTGGGAGGGAATATCTGGGGAAAATGTAAGATGGTAGTAATTGGTTACCAGAGAAAAAACTCTCATGAAACAAGAATTGATACAGACAGTAAATCAGGAGGTGGTAGTATAGATGGTTTAGATATTGGGGAAGAAGTGACTGTAGTGAGTGATGAACAGGAGTGGAGGTGTCGCTAGATGGGAAATATCAGTATGGGCAGAAGGTGGGTAGAAAGTGAGAGATAAGAGTGGAAAACCAATAGGATCAATAATAGCGACTCCGGTGACTGATTTTGAGAGTTAACCCCTTTAGCATTCAGATTCTGTCAAATGTTATCCTTGTTCATTCACACTGTTTTGAATTAATTGTGCATTATCTTGTGGCTTTCAATGATGCGATTGTTTATTTTTTCCAATGACATTGTGGGGTAGATGTGAGGGGCCAGATCTGGCTGGCTTGAACATAAAACAGGTAGAATACTTTATCCCGATATGACTGGTTTAAATGTTAAAGGACTAAAGGATAAATCCTACAGCTTCACATGGCACACTTTTAGTGTGAAATGCTAATGAATACAGTTAAAAGTCAAACCCATAAAACCTGATTTCTTCTTCCCTTTCCACTAAACTCATTGATGTCCCACAATAGTCATGGCTGTTGCCATTCCTCTTCTGACTATACTTTAAAAACAAACCCAAAAAGCTAAAGTTTGAATCTAAGATAATTAATTTAGTCCTGTTGGTGACAAGAGCAGTGGTTGGAGAAAACATAAAATGGATGTCTGAAAATGAATGAAGGTAAACACAATGTGCACCATTAGCTGTCAAACAAAATCCTGACCTTAACTGCAGCTTTTTATTTGCCTCAGTCACTAGACTGTGGCTATGCTGGAGCATCACATTGTATAAACTCAACCCAGAACTTTTTTCCCTTCCTTCTATCACCTTTTCTATAACTCACATCTGCCACACACTAATCCTTCTTTTTCAACCCATCTGGATATTTACCTCCAGTTACTAATCCACATGCATTCCAAATTGATATTAACTGACCCAGTTACCCTTATTCTCTAAGTATGTACAGGTGAATTGCTGCATGAATAAGGGTTTTAGACAAGCTGTTTCATACATCAAAAGTTACAAAACTATTCTTGGTGTTTCAATGCATTTCTGGGCAGAATATTTTATACATTTACAAAATTAAGCTGGCCGTTCTAATTTACTTATTTCAGTCATTCTATAGTGGCCATGCTGAGGCACTCTCTTCAAAAGTTTATTTGAACGAATCAAACCCAGTACTTATCTTTTTCAGCCTGGAACATTATCAGTCTCTTTGGCCAAACTGCTAAGATAGAGGGAATGTAAAGAAACCAACACTGGTTGTTAGGTGGAAGAGATGACAAAGCATAAAGACACACATAAGCATATATATATATATATATATATATATATATATATATATATATATATACTCACTTAAAAGCTGCACTCTGCACAGACTTTTAAGGTAACTCCTGCAGAGGGCTAATTGGGCCTGTGACCCAAAACTAAAGAGTGCTAAATAGCATGACTATAATATGTCAATAATGACTATATACCCCTGTGGTGCTTGATCAGAGGTTAAGGACGGATGAGAATTAATTCTGTAATGCAATCATTCTATTGTTCCAGTCCCAAGTTGAATCCCAACTGCTGGCCAATCTGTCCCAAAGTTCTTATCTCGACATAAAATTAATGAAGTGAATGTCGTTTATCTCCCCCTTGATCTGAGGTCATCTGACAAACGCCAACCAAGATGGCATGAATCAGCCAAGCTTTACCTGCTAGAAAGAGCAACCCAAATGCTTTTAAATCAGATTCCAATGCTGGGTGTTCAAGAACCAAATGAAGGGTAGATTTTCAATCCCAGGATCATCCCGATTCGAGAAAGGTATATTATGTCTACATAGAGCAAATGTAGACTGAGATACAGGGGTCCCAGACAGACAGAATTCTGTGTTTATTATTTTATATATATATATATATATATATATATATTTTCATACACACACACAAAGGGCTTTCAGTTTCTGTCAACTAAATCTACTCACAAGGCTTTGATTGGCCTGGGGTTATAATAGAAGACATTTGCCCAGGGTGCCATGCAGTGGGACTGAACACAGGAGCCATGAAGTTGGAAAGCAAACTTCTTACCACACAATCACTTCTGTGCATATCTATTTTTAGTTAACATATTCAATGCCCCAAACATTAATTTATAACTACGAGTGGTCAGTTTTCTCATACTAATGATGATAGATTGGCAATCACAATAAAGCTAGGTGTTATGGCAGCTCAAAAACAGCAAATCATAATACCACATGACAGCAGCAACTGTGGTTGTTAACACTCATACCATCATCACCATCACCATCACTATAACTACCTAGTTCAAAAAAGAAAGAAAGAAAGAAGAAAAGAAAATTGAAGTCGGGAAGCAAGGAAGGTTTGTTAATGTTGAGAAACAACAGATTAGGGTGATTTCTAGAATTATACTGTGAGTCACTTGAAAACAGAAAATGAGAATTAAATCATTCCATCAATAGTAGCTATGTGTGAACTTGCATAAGAAAGAGATAGAGTGGGGCAGGGAGGGGCATGTCTTTTAAAAAAGATTAGTATTAACAACTAAATATATTTCATGCAAAAAGCCCAGCCCTCTTCTCTTTTGTGGGTATGTATGCAAACAGGCAGTGTCAAGAAAGCCCCTAACCACTTGCCGTTTATCATCAGGAAGACAAAATCAACAAAAGTTTCATGTTTGGGAGGGCAGGATGCATAAGGCTTTGGGTGGTGTTGTCTGTAGTGAGAATGCTTGTGTGTGTGGTGGTGGGGACAGTGCTAACTGTCTGCAATTAGAGGATTTGTGGAGCAGTGGTGGTGGTGATGGCACCTGTCTGTAGTGATTTTCTTTTTTTTTTTTTTTGGATTGTAGGGATGGTATCTGTCAACACAAAGTTTGTGCAGTGGTGATGGTGGTAGTAGTAGTAATATTTGTCTGTGGTGAAAGTTGATCTTCTCCTCTCCTTACTTCTTAAAACTGAGAAATATATTTTGAATCTTTAAATAGGGGGAGGGCAAGATGAGAGCCAAGAGCAACAAGAAGAGGATAGTGAGAAAGTGCAAAAAAGAAAGACGAAAAACAAAGAATAAAAAAAAGGAAAGATGGAAGAAATAGAATGAAAGACAAAGAGAAAGAAAAAAAGAAAAGAGCATAACAAAAAAAAAATGTTAAGAGGAAAGGAAGAAGAGTGAGGAGGGGGCAGGGTGAGGAGGGGGCAGGGTGAGAGAAAGGGTCAAGAAGAGTAAGTGCATACCAATGTTTTGTAGTATGGATGGCGATGATTTATGTATGCATATGCGTGTGAGAATGTGTGTTAGAAATATCCGCAAATGATTGAGCACTACAGCAACAGAAACAGTTTATAAATAGAACAACTTTCTAGCTGATGACCTCTCTGACCTCTTCTGTAACAACACTGATGAGTTTACCAGTCTTGCTGCAGAGAGTCTGTAAAGTGATTCAAGGGATGTATATCATCCATCATAAAACTGTCCATTCTCATCACACAGAAATCATTACTTCTCTTTACTCCAGCAGTCCAGTTCAGCTCAGCCTAGCCTAGCCAAATCCACCCCATTACATCGACCAAATAAGCTCTACTGACTGTTGAACCTACTTATTTTTAGCAGAACCTCTTAAGAACTAATATTTCTGTACAATTTGAATGCAAGAAAGATTTTCAGGAAAATAAATAATCAAGACATCATAAAGAACAATGGAGAATTATACATCTTCAAAACTTGTTCAATACAGTATTATTCCCATTAAATTTCCATTAAATTCCAATCCAACACTTGTTTCTGCTGCAAAACTGTCCTAATGTCCTTTGATGTAGCATTTATGTACATTTACTTGATTCAGTTGCAGTACATATTCATTCAGGGTAGACATTCCTATGCAGCTTTGTTCAAGGTTTTACCCATGTGGGTGGGTGAAACAAATTAAGGAATTCAGGTTTAGATAGCCCTTATATATATATATATATATATATATATATATATAATATATATATATATATATATATATATATACAAATTTATAAGTAATTAGAATAAAGTCATTATTTAATGATTATCAGTGGGCAGCATATTAAATAATGGTTAATTCATATTAAAATTATAGTAAGGATGTTGAATGATTACAACATCAAGTCTGCTAGAAATAGATATCAAATGGTCTATGAACCACTTAGAGTATTACTCCATTCAACATGTTTATTATAATATATTATATATATATATATATAATATATACTTATAAATCAGTGGAACTGAACCCAGAACCATGTAGTTAGTAAGCAAGCTACTTACCACACAGTCACTCCTGCGATATATATATATATATATATATATATATATATATATATATATATATATATATATATATATATATATATATATATATCATTGTAATATATATATTATCATTGTGAATAGATACTACACAGCATAAACATAGGCATGGTGGTGTAGTTAAGAAGTTTGCTTCGCAACCATGTGATTTCAGGTTCAGTTCCACTATGCAACACCTTAGGAAAGTGTCTCCTACTGTAGGCACAGGCTAACTGACACCATGTGAGCGAATTTTGAAGAGGAAATTTGTGTGGAAGCCCATCATGAGAGTGAGAATGAGAGAGTCATTTAAAAAGGGTGTGCGTGTGCGTGCGTGCGTGTGTGCGTGCGTGCGTATTTACCCAGCTCGACAAATGACATTGGTTTGCTTACATCCTCTTACTGAACAGTTTGGCAGAAGAGAACAATAGAATAAATTCCAAACTTTAAAAAACTAAGCACTGGGGTTGATTTGTTCAGCTAAACACTTCAAAGTGGTACTCTAGCAAGGCTGCAGTCCAATGACTGAAGCAAGGAAAAGAAAGGAGATATACATAGTTTAATCTTTTGTTACCACCATTGCTTCAATTAATTCTGAAAATAATGATGAATTTAGTAAAATAACTGCCATTTTACTTTGGTGCTTGGAACATAAATTAACATGAAATTTTAACGGAAGGCTTTTATTTAGATAGCTTTAAAACAAAATTTGTATCATTAAACCAGGAGTGGCAATAGTCAGACCAGTATCAAAAGGGTGAGTTAACCCCTGTCTGAGTCTTTTGACTTAATTCTTATTAACTCTCTTCTATTCAATTCCAAATTTTCTTTCACCTACTTCTACATTTTCTATTACAACCCAACAAAGGTGCCTCTTTGTTGTTGCTTGAACTGCAAGAAATTTCACTTAAATCTCCTTTTAACCATAAACACTTTACAGTTTAAAATGGAAGACATTTGAATAATTTAAACCTGGATATACTATGCCTGCAAAAAAAAAAAAAAAAAAAAAGGATGGTTAACCCATTTAATCATGTTTGCCTCACTATAGGATTGACTTAACTTTTAGCATTTAAACAGACATGGCTGTGTGGTAAGAATCTCCCTTCCCAACCACAGTTTCAGGTTCTGTGTCCACTGTATGGTACCTTGGCAAGTGTCTTCCACTATATCCTTCTACTAAAGCCTTGTGAGAGGATTTGGTAGACAGAAACTGAAATAATCTCATTGCACGTGTGTGTGTGTATATCTAAATATGTGTGTGTGTGTGTGTCATCCTCCCCACTGTTTGGCAACCATAACTTAGCAGTTCAGCAAAAGAGACTGATAGAATAAGTACTAGGCTCAAAAGAATAAGTCCTGGGATCGATTTGTTCAACTATAACCCTTCAAAGCAGTGCTGCAGCATGGTTGCAGTTAAATGACTTAAACGAGTAAAAGATAAAAGTTATCTGGGTCAAATATTCTGTTTTGGATTCAAACCAGCTAGATCCAACCTCTTCCACTTACCCTACAATATCATTCTCAAAATAAGCAATCACATCTTCAAGCTCAAAGTTGTGGGTTAATACATGACTAAATCAAAACCCTGAATAAATAAGCATTGCATTTGACAGAGTAACCTGTATACTAAAGGATTAAACTAAGTAACTGCTACTTCTCAAAATGCATTTTTCTGAAGCCAGTTCATTGTGGATCAAACCTGTACACTATTAGATTCATATTTCTAGGCTATCAAGTAACTAAACAATATTAATAGCTATCATTCAACTAACTGGGTCACTGAAACACCATAGTTAACAACAGAGCCTCTATGCAGTTTACTCAACCAGCTAACAATGGCAACCAAATGCCTTCAGATCACTCTACCATTAACCACTAAGGGAGACTGTGGTCCCTCAGCCTGGATGAAATAACAGCCAAATTCATTCTAATCACACCATGCCATGAGCCAATGAGGAAGTATCTACTTGATCACTTGATATGCCAGAAACAAATGAATCTCCTTTACAACCCCTACTGTCTTTAAAAAGGGAAACACACATAAGATAATAATGGCTAGAGCATCTTTAATCACAAGTCTTCTCAATCAAGGACTTGGAGAGTAAACAATAACCAGTGCATGTAATGTGTTAAAATTAAAGCAGACTTGCAGAACACATCTCTTTCCAAGCCAGTAACTCGGCAATACTATATATTTCCAAAGAACAGATGGGCTTTTCATGACCAATGCTTTGCTCCAGTTCTGAAAACACTGGATCAGTAAAATTCTTTCCATGATCTGTTGTTGATTCTTAACAATGTAAATGTATAGAGGTGCACAAAACTAGGTGTACTGCACAAATACACCAACAATTGTAGTGAAACTAAACTTGATATATATATATATATATATATATATATATATATATATTTTATCTTTTATAGTTTCAGCTTAGAGCTGCGTCAATGCTGATGCACTGCCATGTGTGTGTATATATATATATATATATATATATATATATATATATATATATATATATATAAATCAGTCTGTTACAATTGTATTAATTCAGCCATTCTGGTTCTATAAATGCTAGCTTTGCTTAGATCAGTGGTTCTCAACCATTTTTTGTCCCCTAACCAACTAACTAACCCCACCCCTTTGATTCCTATTTTACTCAGATGGAGCCATTCTATGTTTAAAAAATCCTATTATATTTTTAAAGTTAAATATTATTAAGAATTGTATGAAAGACTATTAAAGCTATTTTGTGTCTTGTAGACATATAACTAGCTTATATAACTAATCTTATGTGGACACCATTTTAGAACCACAGATCAACTGCCCTTCTCCTCTTCCGGCCTGATTTGGATGCAGTTTTACTGACATGAAACCAATGTATTTTAGAGTGAGGAATAAATGAGATGTTATAATGGTCATAATCTTCCTGTTGCATTAAAGCAAATTCATATGATACTACAATCGAGTTTGAGAAATGAATTCTGTCCCTCATACAACATACCTATGATCCAATTCAGTAGTTAATGAAATTCATGTTCTAATTCTCTGTGATATATCTGGGGAGCTGCTTTATTAGCTGGCAGGCCCATCCATCAACAATGGCTTCCAGCAGGAATATTATAAAGCTGAAAGTAATGTTTAGTAACCCATAAGTAATGACCCTTCTAATTTCTAGTAGTAAATTTATGGAAAAACTTTTATGTTGTGCTCAAATGTAAATTTGATATTGTATACAGAAAATTTTGGCACAGCCTATCCATCATGGCTAATAAAACTGTAATAGAATATCTTAATGAGGGCCTTATGAAAATCCTACCAACAAAACCTTTAATCTTGTGTAAAAATTATTCTAAAGAAAGTATGTTAAAAATATTTTTAGGAATTTTAACAAGATAAACTTATCAAAACCACTACTACTAGGCTTTAAGAACTTCATGAAAAAAACATTGAATTCCTATAAACTGTTTCAAAAACATTTAATTAATTTTAAGCATAATTATTAATTACTGCATTATTTTTTCACACAACTTTTGTGCACTGGCTGCAAAACATGTTTAAACACACACACATGCACACATTTAGTCAGATTCATTGTTTCTTCTTTTCCCTCACCCACTAGTCTTGGAGGTCTTGAAAAGGTCATGGGTGTATCCCTTCCGTCACTGATGAAGCCATAAGGGGGGAAAAAAAGTTAATGAATAGAAAGCTAAACTGTAACATGAGCTCAGCTTGGCATTGCTTGGCATCATGTGTAAGCCATTATTTATAAATGTTTAAAATGTTATAGTATTGATATTATAATTAAATCACCTGGAAACCATAAAGATTAGTAATTAATGAAATTCATGTTCAAGATGTGATTAGTTCTAATTAACTATTAATCTATAATGTTCCAACATGACAACTATATCAATAGTTACATATCTTGAAACATACGTTGTAATATAATACTAATCCCTGACTTAAATATATCATCACATCTGGGAACACTTATCAGAATCTATTAATTATTAATCCCTAACTAAACTACGTAAGTAAACAGCACACCTAGAACACACAAGTCACAATGTAATGCTAAGCTGTGATTTAACTATTATATCGTGACTAACTTAAAACTCATAATTATAAATAATCTGTAAAAACAGAATATATAAGGATCATCAGATCTAGAAAAAATACATAAATTGTACTCATGATATAACTATATTAGGATCAACACATATAAATTGTTTACCTAAATAAAATTAGGGAGACTCTACATAGTCATGTGGTACGTTAGAATTAGCTTCCAAATCTCACTCAAATCATACCCTACTATCTTGGAGATGAACACATTGGACAATGTGGTCCTGGGCACACTTTACCTCAGAAAAAGACAAGATGGTCATGGATGGAGCGCCTGCCATCCAGGGCTGTAGTGTTGAAGTCATGGAGCCAGGAGGAATTGACTGAAGCGGAGTTCATAAAAATGCACTTACTGGTTAATCCTTTTGATACCAAACTGCCAGAAACTGCCTTTGGCTCTATGATGCAAGTTCCCTGTTTTATAGAGATTTTGATTAACACCAGATTAATAATGATCTAAAATTTTGACACAAAGCCAGTAATTCTTGAGGAAGGGGCAAGTCAATTACATCAAGCCCAACGCTCAACTGGTACTTAATTTATCAACTCCAAAAGGGTGAAAAGCAAAGTTGACCTTGGCAGAATTTGAACTCAGAACGTAAAGATGGACAAAATGATAATGATCCAGCCAGCTCTACCTTACACCAGATTAATAATGATAAACTTATTTTATTAAATTCATTATTTTCAAAATCAACTGAAACAAATGCAGTGTATTCTGTTGTGTCTGGGGAGAGTCATTTTTTTATCGTGCCTTAAAATTTAACACACTCACTGTTAAAATTTCCACTTATTTTTATTTTCCTAAAATTTTCGTTGCGTCTTGCAACCTTTTCAATAGTCTAGTCAAAACTATTGAAAAGGTTGCAAGACGCAACGAAAATTTTAGGAAAATAAAAATAATAAGTGGAAATTTTAACAGTGAGTGTGTTAAATTTTAAGGCACGATAAGAAAATGACTCTCCCCAGACACAACAGAATATGCTTCAACACACGAAATCACATAAAAAAATCTTGCAAACCAAATCCAAAAACGAAAAAAAAAAATGCATTGTATTTTAACAGAAATATGGTAACAAAAGGGTTAATTGTAATAATCTGCTAAAATTTTCAATTTCATAGATATCACACTGAAAATAATCAAGTCAGATTTAAGGGTGTTTATGAAGAAGGTTCTAGTAGAAGCAATTCTGTTTTGAAGAATGAGACACTGGTAAATTTAGGGTATAGATTTCCAACTTAACCCTGTTCTATAGATGCAATGTTTCTTGACTAAATTTCAAAGGGATAAACTTTTTGGTTGTTTGGTAATATAATTTTTATTTCATTTAATGTAATTCTTCATGTTATATTCACTTTAAATTTATATTCAAACAATACTTTAATCTTTTTAATGCCAACCTGTCTGAAACTGCCTCCAATCTAATCTAAAAGCTTTCATCAAACTTTCATGCTAATTTATGTGCCAAACATCAGCAGAAAAACATATTTTACTAAATTCTTCCTTATTTTCAAAATTAATTTAAGCAAAAACAGTAAATTTTAACAGAAACATGGCCTCAAATGTGTTAACCCTTTGCCTGTCGTCATGTATATCATGATACACACAGGACACAATTTCCTTGATGTCCATGCAGCATATATGTATGATGCACATTCCCAATGTTTTCAACCACCAGAGTAACTTAGGACTTAAGAAAGGAAAGGCCAATGAAAAGATCTCAAAACAAGCATGGATGTTTAGGACAAACTTATGAAAATGATTTGTACAGGCAAAGGATTATATATAAACACAATTAGAGTTGGTTTTATTTTTAATAAGTCATTTTTTTTAAAAGGTTGTTTTAGGTGTTAATCATTTAGTTTCAACTTAGTATACAAATTTGAAAATCTAAAATGCATCAATGATGTTTCTGATTCTTTTTTATTGTATCATTATAATTTCTTTTACATCCTTTTACTTTAGGGCCTTTTGATAAAAACATTTTATTTATTTGTAATTTTTGTCAAATAATTGTTGGTAAATTCCAAATAATAGCTTCCTTTCGTCCTCTTACCAGTTCCAGAGACCTTGAATAGAGTCATAGGTGCTGTCTTTTCTCCCACAATTATGCAATAAGAAAAATGAAAACCTTTGACGTTTCCTTGTTTCAGTCATTGGACTGTGGCCATGCTGGAGTACCACCTTGAAAAGGTTTGTTGAACAAACCAACTCTAGTACTTATTTTCTTAGTCTTTTGCTGAATCACTAAGTTACAGAGATGTAAACAAATCAACACTGGTTGTCAAGCAGTGGAGGAGGGACAAACACATACACACAACATGCTTCCAGACAGTTTCTGTCCACCAAATTCTCTCAAGGTATTGGTTGGCCTGGAACAGTGGTTCTCAACCATTTTTTGCCTATGGACCCCTTTAATTCCTATTTTACTCAGATGCCCACCCCCACCCCCAGCCATTCAGTGTTTAAATAAAATTCTATTATACTTTTATAATTGTATATTATTAGGAATTGTCTTATAAAAAATTGTTGAAATATTTTTAGAAGCATAACTAATTATATTGGACATCAATTTTAACAACAAAATCTTATATGGACCCTAACTGAGAACCACTGGCCTAAAGTTATAGTAGAAGACACTTGCCAAAGTGTACCATACAGTGAGACTGAACCCAAAACCATATGGTAGCAAAGCAAACTTCTTAACCATACAGCCATGTATACTAAATATTGAACTAGAAACTAGCGACTTTCAGCTTGTGCCATAAAGGACACATGTAACACTGAGCACACCCTAACTTTGGACGAAAGAGGTCATTAACCCTTTTGTTACTGCATTTATTTTGAGATGCTCTGCATTTCTTTCAATTACTTTAAATATAATAAAGAATTTAGTAAAATAACTTAGTTATCATTCAGTTAGTGTTAGGAACATAAACTGTGACTAAGGTTTGGTGGAAGATTTTATTGTACTCAGAGCAAGAACTGGTTTCAGCTGGCATGGTAACGAAAGGGTTAGAGAGGAGGGTGACCAGCTAGATTTTCTAAACAAATTTTTCAAGCCAAACAAAAATACCAAACCTCAATCAATTATTATTGGATATTAGACTTTCCCACTCAGACCAGACAAGCCTGAGAAAGTTATTGGCATTCTTCTTCCTTCTCAGACTAATTAAAAAAGAAAATATAGTTTTACATGCACACACATATATATTGCATAGATATACATATTCTTTCATTCTGTTATTGGTTTCAATTATTGGACTGTAGCCACACTAGTGTATCACCTTTAGTCATATTGATCTTAAGACTTATTTTAGTCCAGTACTTATTTTATCGATATATATATATATATATATATATATATATATATAGGAAAATGAAGAATAAGGCAGAATGCTAAATTGGAAGCATATTTTAATAAAGATTTCTAACCGGCTTTCATTGCGAAGCAAATTTTCAAGAAGGAGAATGAAAATGTTTTTTACAAAGAAGTACAAAATGAAGAAAATAATATATAAAAAAAACAACAATACCAATACATTATATTGTCTTTGAGCTTTTGAAGTTCAATGGTAGTTCATGTATATAATGGTTGGAAAAATAAGGATGCATGAGAATTGAGAGTCGTGTTAGGTCTACTGTGTTAGGTTTACTGAGGGGTGACCTAATTTCTCTAGGAACAGACAAACTTCCTGTTGAAAAAGAGTTCATAACTGCAACTAAAAACATTTGTCTCCCCTTACACACACTTCCTGTTTTGACACCACATTTCCTGCTTAACACAAACTTTTAACCCTTTTTTTAAACCTAACACAACTCTCAATTCTCATGCATCCTTATTTTTCCAACCATTATATACATGAACTACCATTGAACTTCAAAAGCTCAAAGACAATATAATGTATTGGTATTGTTATTTTTTTATATATCATTTATTTTATATATTATTTTCTTCATTTTGTACTTTGTAGAAAACATTTTCAGTCTCCTTCTTGAAAATTTGCTTCGCAATGAAAGCCGGTTAGAAATCTTTATTAAAATATGCTTCCAATTTAGCATTCTGCCTTATTCTTCATTTTCCTACTATTTCTCCATGTGCGGTTCATGCAACCCCACTATTTACTGACTTATATATATATATATATATATATATATATATACATGTATATATCTATAACTATATCTATCTATCTATATCTATCTACAACAAAAGAATTTTGAGGTAATCTTTTTTGTCCTGTGGTTTACAGTTTTCTCAGGACTTCTCTAATGCTTGCCATTTTGCAACCTTTTAGACTAATAAGAGACATTCGTTCAACAGCAAATCAGACAATTCAGTTGTTTTCCTTTAATCCTTAAATGTATTGATAAAGAGGTGCAGTGCATATAGCACATTGCAGTTTATAATGGATTAAGGATAATGTGAAATCTAGCAGAATATGTTATTCTTCTATTGCACTGCTTTTGCAAGTTCCCGTGACTCTCTGTCTCCAACCAATTCCATTATTATGATTCTGAATTGGGAGCTTGAGCAATAGCAAACCTTTCATTGCTGGTTACACAACCATGGATGCCGCCCCTATGGATGTATTGCAGTTACTCTCTTGATAGAGCAAGGTCTTGACCATTTATCTTCTAAAAGGATGATGTAAGGAAAGGCATTTGGCAGTAGAATAATGTCACTAGAAGCTACCTCCAACCTTTACCAACATGGAAAAAGCACACATAAAATTAAGGCAAAACTATGAGATTTCAGTGTATACTTTCTCAGATTAACAAATAAATAATGAAGAATTAAAAGGGTGTTGGCTAGTCAGAGTCCCAACTATTCAAAAAAAAAAAAAATTTTTTAAAAGGGAGGAGGGATGAAAAACATATCCTGCTTTATTTTATTAAAATGAGAAAGATAAAACATGTCACATTTCAGCTTCCAGATTTCTTTCCAGGAATTAATATGGCCACAAATATACGACACAGTTCCGTTCCCTCATTTAACTACACCAGGAAGTGTAAGAAGTAAAAGAGACGGATAACCAAAGATGGAGTATGCCAGACAGAGACGGAGATGAAGTTTGGAGAAAGTATGAGAGAGAGAGAGAGGAAAGGAAAGCAAAGAGAGGTCAGTGTGTTTCAGTTAAGTTTTAGTGTTAACAGTAATAATATAAAGCAGGCAGAAACTGCAATAAACAGTCAAGAGAATGCCAAGAGGAAAAAGATTTAGATGATTACAGCAACTTAGATTATGTTCAATCTAATAGGAAACATCTTGCTTAGACACCATGTTTAATAGACTATTGCAATACTGAATAGTTTGGTTTTTCCCTTTTGTTAACCATTTACTTTGGAGAAAAAAAGGAGGTGGGAAGAGGAAAGCCGGAAAGAAAAGAGGAAATAGAAGATAAAAGGGACAGAGGAGTAAAAACTAGACAGAGAGAGAAGAGAGCTAGTGAGAGAGAGAGAGAGAGAGAGAGAGAGAGAGAGAGAAAGAGAGAGAGAGAGAAAGAGAGAGAGAGAGAGGAGAGGTAGAGAGATAGGGAGACAAGAGGTAGAGAGAGAGAGAGGTAGAGAGAGAGAGAGGTAGAGAGAGAGAGAGAGAGAGAGGGAGACAAGAGGAAGAGAGAGGGGGTAGAGAGAGGGAGACAAGAGGAAGAGAGAGGGGGGGTAGAGAGAGGTAGACGAGAGGTAGAGAGAGGGAGACGAGAGGTAGAGAGAGAGAGGGGGGACGAGAGGTAGAGAGAGAGACGAGAGCAACAGAGAGAGAGAGAGTGACGAGAGCCATCTGTCTCGTCCCTGTCTGTCTCATCTGACGGGGTCTCGACAGAGAAAGAGAGACAGACGAGAACTCATGAGAGAAAGAGAGACAGACGAGAACTCATGAGAGAAAGAGAGACAGACGAGACCTCATGAGAGAAAGAGAGACAGACGAGACCTCATGAGAGAAAGAGAGACAGACGAGACCTCATGAGAGAAAGAGACACAGACGAGACCTCATGAGAGAAAGAGACACAGACGAGACCTCATGAGAGAAAGAGACACAGACGAGACCTCATGAGAGAAAGAGACACAGATGAGAACTCAAGAGGGAAAGAGAGACAGACGAGAATGGGAGAGAGAAAGAGACAGACGAGAACTAGAGAGGGAAAGAGAAGAGAGTGAGAGAGAGCGAGAGGTAGTGTGAGAGAGAGCGAGAGCGCTAGAGAGTACTAGAGAGAGGGAGAGCGAGAGAGCACTAGAGAGAGCGCTAGAGATCAAGAGAGCGCTAAAGAGCAAGAGAGAGAGAGAGAGCACTAGACAGCAAGAGAGAGAGAGTGCTAGAGAGCGAAAGAGCGCCATAGAGCAAGTGCGCGAGTACTACAGAGAGCACTAGAGAGCAAGAGAGAGAGGTAGAGAAAGCAAGAGCTAGAGTGTGATAAGAGTGATGAAATAAGTAAAATGCAGAGAGGGGGAGAAAAAGGAGAAAAGAGAAAGTGAACAGAAACAAAGGAAGAAAAGAAAGATGGAGTAAACAAGATATGCAATATCGGGAGAAGGAAAAGATTACACTATGATTTTGCATAATGTTTTACAGAAATTAGTTTAGTTCCACAAGACTGAGTTAAAATCCCTGTGAAGCTGACAAAATAAGTACCAGTCAGGTATTCAAGTTATCACACTCTCCCGCCCCCCGCCCCCACCAAATATATGGCAATGTGAGATAATAATAATCCTTTCTACCAGTCGAACACTCACTCAATTGGTGCTTATTTCATCAACCTTGAAAGAATGAAAAGGTAAAGTCGATCTTGGCGGCATTTGAATTCAATACGTAAAAACGTATGAAATACCACTAAGCATTTTGTCTGGAATACTAACAATTCTGACAGCTTGTTGCCTTGATGATGATGATAATCCTTTCTACTATAACTACAAGGCCTGAAACTTCAAGGGAGGGAGTTAGTCGATTACACTGGCCCCAGAACTTGATTAATTATTTTATAATGAGGATTTCTATATTAGCCACAAGGGCTTAAAGAACCCAAAAGACAAAATGCAAATCAAGGTGAGAATTTTCATGATATAAAAAGTGATAGCAAAGTAACAACAAAATTCCAGCAAACGGTAATAGAGGGATAACTGCTGAGGGCCAATCAAGGAAATTCTACAAAATCTCAATGACTGACTCCCCAGAGCAAGAACCCTTTCCCAAATTTCATTTTCTAGCCTACAGTGGCATGCTCAGAGTAGGCCAATTTACAGGTACCAAATTCACTATTTTCACCCACCTTTTAAAGAATTTATTGGACCATGGAGGCAAATGTATTTTACAATAATTTCAGGTTGACTAACGCCTTGTGAATGGAATTTGGTAGATAGAAATTGTGATGACACCCATCATATATATGTGTATGAATGTGTATGTGTGTTTGCATGCATACAACCATCATATCCATACAGACATGTGCTATTTCAAGCAAAATAAAGATACTCAATATATAAGGGAACAAAATATTATTATATAGTAGTTGATGTTAAATTTCTAGTCTATGACAAATGCTCTTGTCTACAACAAAATCTTTACATACATATTATGAAAGTAAATTCTTTATTTCACAAGATGTCATTTTCAAATCCATCTGATGAATGCTAGATGCAAAGAATTTGATGTAGACAAGAAATCTAGACCAATAATTAATACTACATCAGATGTATATATTGTGAAGGCACATGGCCTAGTAGTTAGTCTGTTGCGTTCACAATTGCAAGATTTTGGTTTTGATTCAAGAGATTTTCATTGTCTCTAGAAAAAAAAAAGTGGGGGTTAGATTGGTTCTAATCAATACTAGCAGAATCGTTAGCACATCAGACAAAATGCATAGTAGCGTTTTGTTTGTCTATGTTCTGCGTTCAAATTCTGCAAAGATTGACTTTGCCACTCGTCCATTAGGCGGGGGTTGATAAAATAAATACTAGCTGAATACTTACTGGGGTCAATATAACTGACTATCCCGCTCCACCTAAATTTCAGGCTTTGTGCCTATAGTAGAAAGGATTATTATTTGCAGCATGCGACATTCAGAAGATCGAATTTTTTTTTTTTTTTTATATTTTTCAGAACTGAAATCTTAGTGTTGTTAAAGTAAATATATTTTGTATATCGAGTTAAGCTCTCAAATAGACATTATGGCATATATGAAACAAATCTGCATACAAATAGCAACAGCAGCAGTGTTCATTTGGCATTATGAGTAAACCTACTTGTATTCAATAATTTAGAAAATACAATAAACTCTCTCATATACACATATCTATCTATATATAAAATACAATATGTGGTGAGTCATATTTGGAAAGGTGAGTAAAATGTTGAATGGCTTATAAACTGATTTAAGTTTTACACAAAGCACAAAAGACACGTACATGTGAATAGAGCTTTATGCAAATACAAAGACATAATGAAATAAGGTCTTACAACCAGGCACCAGTTCCAAAATACTCCAAGTGCCATGCATACATGTCACTAATGTCCTTGGGAAATAGCATCACAAATTCATATTTTACATCTTATATAGCTTTGAGATCTGTGTCCCATACTTATGGAAAAATAAACAAAAACCTGACCCAAAAATTTACAATAATCTACTTCAAAAAATTTTTTTTTACATAGGCACAAGGATGAAAATTTAGTGGGAGAAGAATAACAAATTAACAGATTTAATCAACTCCAATACTTAGATTAGTACATATTTCATCAGCTGCAAAGTTGAGCCCAACAGATTTGAAATCAGAATCTGCAGTGACACAGCTAAATATCATAATACATTTTATTTGATGGTCTACCATTTCAGTCAATCTACAATCCCAAATAATGATAACAATCTTTTCTGCTATAGGCACAAGGTCTGAAATTTTGGAGGGCATAGCAAGTTGAATAGATTGACTGGTACTTATTTTATAGACCATGAAAGGATGCAAGACAAAGTCAATCACAGCAGAATTTGAACACAGAACCCAAAGCTGGAAGAAATGCTGCTAAGCACATTCTCTGATGTAGTATCGACTGCCAGCTTACTGTTTAACAGTTTCAAATTTTGGCAACAAGGCTAGTAATGTTAGGGGAGAGAGTAAGTTGATTACATTGACCCCAGTACTTGACTGGTACTTATATTATCAATTCTGTAACAATGAAAAGCAAAGTTGACCTTGGCAATATTTGAACTCAAAATGTAAACAATCACTAAACATTTTGTCCAATATGCTAAAAATTCTGCTAGCTTACCAACTAAAACTAATAATAATAATAATAATAATAATAATAATCATGGTTCCAAATTTTGGCTCAAAGCCAGCAATTTCGAAGGAAGGGGCCCAAGTTGATTACATTGACCCTAGTATTTAACTGGTACTTATTTTATAAGACCCCAGAACTTGGAATGTGAAAGAATCATAAGAACTGCCCACTAAATATCTTGGTCAACATGGTACCCATTCTGCCAGTTTACTGCCTTAATAATAAAAATATTCATCTAAGACATTCAAAAACATTTCCTAAAACTTTTAGCAAAGATCTATACACACAAACAATAACATGTACCAGGAAAAATGAAGACAAAACAAAAAAGAGGAAAAAAATTTTTTTCACACCTGCAGAGGTAGAAGTTCAAATAGTGAGAAGATATGAGTAACTTGATATTTTAAAAGTAATCTTCTTTCACAGGTGAAAAACAAACTTTTAAATACCTACTTCACCAAGATTCTACTTAGAATATGATTTCTCCTAACAACCAACCAATTTGACACAAGTCTCAAGCACTTACTGTACATGTGTGCATACACTCACTCATCCACACATACACAGAGCCTCTATGTCATTGCTTAAAAAATGAAATAGTAACCAAATCTTCCTCAAATCACAGCTTACCTTTAAAAAAATTCAGGTAGGAAAAAAAAAATGAAGTTGGAATAATTTTGATACTTGATGGGGATGATCTGGAGCTAAACAACAACCCTTTAGTTATTCCTCTTCATACTAAGCCTGAGTGGTATTTTTTATTTGTATATGCTGTTTTATGGCCAACTCTAAATAAGTTGGGGGAGGGGAATATCTTATTGTCTTGTTTGTTTGTCCTTTATTTTTACATATTAGGGGATGTATAGGATTAACATTCTTAGGAGAGGCATAAACACCAAGACTTGCCATTGGGCATTGGTTTTGCATGCAATGGATCTCAGGAGAAGATGGGATTACCATAGAGTTGCTTTGTCATGACTGACTTGGTCTTAAATACAGACAGCAATGAAACCCCTGCACAAAATACAATCTGGACCATAAACGAAGTGCTCTCTAATTAATAAGCGAGACTTTAATCATCAACATTCTTAAATCACAACTCTACAACATTGGTCTACAAGGAAACTACCTTTTCTATAAGTTTCTAACTACAACTTAAACCTACTTAACTCCAGTACTTCCTCCTATTTCTAAACACCATGCTAAACATGTCACCTAAACAAGAGAACACTTTGAACAAAGTAGTCTGAATTACAGTATCTAGAATAACAGGACAGTCATGGATTGACTGCTTTTAATGATCATAGATTTATTGAATCCTAGGAGGACTAATAACACCGATTTCTCTGGAAACATGAATGCAGTGTAAATAAAAATAGTACAGTGAACACATAAACATGTAAAATATACCTGTAAACTGATTAAAAATAGAAAATATATTTTTAAAATATCCATTAAGTTTATAAATATAGGTTAACTTGATAATGAAACATTAACTTATCTTCTGAAGATAAAATATCACTAACTGTTATTTCAGTGTAGCATGAATAGCACGTTATCAATTACAGATTAAAATAAATTAAACAAAATCTACTAATTGAACAAATAATGGGCTGATGATGACATTAACATTAATAGTTAAGTGCTGCAAGACAGAGAAGAAAATTGTCAACAATACTACAGGTTTCAACACCCAACTCAAATTTCCATCACAAGGATTACATTAAGCTCCATTCTGCATAGCTATGCAGTAGCACTCCCAGCTACGAGTCTGGTCACCAAAATCAGTATCTTAGAAAGTGGAAACAAATCTTAGAAAGTTACTTCCCAACCACTTGACATCATGCTCCGTTCCAATGCATGGCATTTTGGGCAAGTATCTTCTATTAGAGCCTGGGCTGAATAAAGCCTTATGAAGGAATTCGGTAGACGAAAACTGAAAGAAACCTGTTGTGTGACTGTGTGCATGTGGTGCGTATGTGTGTGATGTGCGTGCGGGTCTCTCCCACCACTGCTTGACAACTAGTGTTTGCTTACATCCCTGTAGCATATGCAGTTTGGCAAAAGAAAATGATGGAATAAGTACCAGGTTTAAAAAGTATGTACTGGAGTCAATTTATAATTTATTCAAGTGAGACCCAACATGGCCACAGTCCAATGACTGAAACAAGTAAAGGATAGAGATAAAATACCAGATTAACAGATAAACAGTCAAGTGACAGAAATGGGACAGGGTTTCTTCCCCACTCTATGTTTTGAGTGCTGGATATGGCATGGTCAAATTGTGAAGAAGTTTGTTTTGCAACCATGAAGTTCCATGTCGACCTCATTGCATGACATCTTTTATAATAAACCTCCGGTTAATTCAAAGCTTCTGGATGAAACTGTTAGAATGATTGTCTCATACATTGTGTCACACTGATTATGCATGAGGATTACATCAAGGATACGTGTGTCTGTGGAGTACTCAGCCACTTACATGCTAGTTCACTGAGTAGATGGTTCACTTGAATCAAAATGCAACAATTAATGGAGAGAGGTACTGTCATCAACTAGAAGTATTCCATAAAGATTTGAAGAAAATGTGTCCATTATTGGTCAGTTGTAATGCAAGACCACATATTGCCAAAGTAACACAGAAAAAGATTACAGCACTAAATATGGAATTTTTGCTTCATCCTCTTTTACTCTCCTGACCTTGCTTCATCTGATTATCATCTTTACCAATCATTGTAACATTATTTAGGGGGAAGACAGTTTTATTAATTGTGAAAAGGTTAAAAAAATAATATTCAATGTTACTCCTTTTTGAAACCTGAAGAATTTTATGCCTGAAAGCTAGACAATTAGAAAAATCGGTGAAATTATGTTACTAATACTGAAGAGGAATATTAACTTGGTTAAAGATATCAATTAAGATCAAAAATGCATTTATTTCTTTCCCATTGTGAAATGGACTTCCTTTCCAACCTAAGTTTCTTTTTTCATTGAATCAGAAATCAAAATTTTGTCTCACAATTTGTTTTTCATGCCATTGCAATCTTCAAGTGAGAACTGATATAGAGTCATTTATTCATCTATTTCAAGTTTATTTAGAATTATCTCTTGATATTTGCATTGTTATATTTTTCATAAAGTATCTTGCTGCTGCATTTTAATGAGGTTCAACACATGATTTTAATTCACAAAAGTTGTTGGATTAAAATAACAAAAATCAATCACAATACATCGATAGACGACCAGAGAAACCTGACAGAAAACAATATTTGAAACAGACAACATGCAATTTATAAATATTAATTGTAGTTGCTATCGTTTAACTCCAGGTTAGTCTTAATTCAGTAGATCTATGATCAAAAAGAAGGTCCCACCACATAACCCCCACCCTTTTGTTTTTAGATACTAAGAACTACATTGACCAATGTTACCTTCCTTAGTTATTTGACTTTTTTTATAATTATTGTATTTGCAGCATAGGCATGGGGTGTCTAGTTAAGGAATTTGCTTTGCGACCTTGCAGTATCAGGTACAGTTCTACTGTGTGGTACCGGAGGCAAATGTCTTCTAATTATAGCCTTGGGCCAACCAAGCGTTGGGTGAATTTGGTTGATGGAAATCGTGTGGAAGCCTATCATGTGTGTTTGTATACACGTGTGCATCTTTTGTCTGTCTCCTACCACTGCAAGGCAACTGGTGTTGGTTTATCGAACTGCTAAATTCAACAAAGAAAGTTCGATAGAATAAGTACTAGACTTACAAATAATTAAAATAATTACAGGGGTGTCAATATGTTCAACTAAAATCTTTAAGGATAGTGCCCCAGCATGGCCACAGTCCAATGACTGAAACAAATAAATGATAAAAATTTAATAAATCAGCTTCGTCGTGCGTTTCCTTTTCGTTTTTTTTTTTTTTTTTGATTTTTAACAACCTGAAAAACTTACAAGACACATGGTGCTTAAAACAGAAGAAAAGCGTTGCAAGGAAATGATAAAATATCTTTGGAATACACTTCTGGTAACCTATTAAATGATTGAATTATTCACCGAAGAAATATTCCTGCCATTTTGCTCTTAATTTGAAGACTGCTAGAGGCGCTTTTAGAAAGATCAAAGCAAGCTGCAGATTGATAATGCGAAATATTGCTAAAGAAACATTTCATAGAGTTTCATGTTAGATGCGCCATGTGTTTTTGGAAATTCATTAGAAATATTGTAATTTGTGTGTATTTTGAGGTAACTTGATTTATTTTGCTCTGCAAAATATTATATTCAAACTAATGATTTAAAAAAAAAATTTTAAGAAAACATGGTTTATAGAGACAACTTTTAATAGGTTATTGTACTAAATAAAATATAATTATACGTCTCTTACACACACACACACACACACACACAGACAGCTAGGTTGCTAAGTATATTATTATAGTTAATTTTTTTTTTAATGCAGCAGAATTTATGAACGAAGTTATTTTAATAATATGAAAAACCAATTTGTTTTAACAGATCAATGAAAGTAAATGACACAGACAGAAACAGTGTGAAACTGTGACAGTGTGTTTGTGTGTGCGAGAGACACGGAGAGAGAGAGAGAGAGAGAGAGAGGAGGGAAAAGACAAAAAGAGTGCGAGGCAGAAAATGCGTGTGCGTGAGTAAGAGAGCGAGAGAGAGAAAGATAGAGTATAACATAAAGAGAGAGAAAGATAGAGTATAACATAAAGAGAGAGAGAGAGTGAAACAGAAAGAGGAGGAAAGAGAAGAGAAATAGTTCGAGAGTGTAACGGAATGAGAAAGAAAACAAGAGTCAGTGTGACACACACACACACACAGAAAGAATTGAAGAGTGAGAGAAGGACGACAGAGTGAATTAATTGAACGACAGTATAGTGAAGGAAAAAATGTGCGCGAGTCTTAAAATGCTACTATGCTGTTGTTATATGGAGAATAAATAAAATTGCAATAATGTCGTGTGGAAACAACACTAATGTGAACGTATGGAATGGATGGTTGCTACCTGTGACGAGAAATGACAGATACAAACGGACAAGGGGGGCAGGTGGGGGGAAGATGGTGGTGGTGCGGACCCAATAGAGATAAAGGGGAAAACAACACTGCTAATAACAGCAGCAGCAGTAATATCGTCATCAGTATTATTACTACCAACATTAACAACAGCAACACCAGACTTTTCAAGTTTAATGGCCAATGCGACATCTTGCGTCACGATAAGTCTTCTTTAGACAGGTTGTTGTTGCGGTTTAACCCCAGGTCAGGTCTGATCAAACAAACCTACGATCGAATGACATTCCAGTGGTGACCACCCAGTCTGTTTTGTATCCCCAGTTACAATGCATCTAGAATTACATTATCCAATGAGTTTTTTTTTAATATTTTAAGACGGTCGAGTTTTTGGTTTGAGAATGATTTGACTGCTACTTCTAGTATATAGTGCGGCCACGTCGAAGCTCCTTTCAACCAAAAATGAGATTGAAAATTACAAATGTAGACTGACAGTTACTGTTACGAACTTCATCGATATTTTTAATTTAAAATAACCCTTCAATACACATAAATATACTATTACGCGCTAAAAGAGAGAGCTTCCGCATAGTCGTCCGACCTGCAATAAATAACTACCAAATCTCCCCTCAAAGTGTGCCCTATCGTCTTAAGATAAGAATACATTGGATAGTGTAATCTTTGATATATCAAAAAGATAGTCATGGCTGGAATGCCTTGGATTATAAGTGCTCAATCGAACTTGACCAACAATAAGAAAAGCATTGACTGGATATAATATATCTGGTATGAGACGGGATGGTCACCGTTGAAACACTTTTGATCAAAGGTCTGCACGGTTAAAGCGGTTCTGGGGCGAAACGAGCACTGACCAGAAAGAAAAGGAAGAAGTGGCAGAACATAACCGCTCACTTGTCCCTGAGATTAACTAACTACAAAAATGGATTAATATTATTACATTCCCTCATATCATTAGCAAATGTCCAGTATACATATATCAATCGCATTTAGTTTGGCTAATCTGGGATCGAACGACAAACACATGTTTACAGCTTGAAACTGTGAAACATGCTCAATATGAACGAAGACTTATTATGTATGAAAGAAAAGAAAATGTGAGGACTCGATTAATTTTATTTAATTTTTCCATCTCTTAATTGGGTACTCATTGTAATATTAAGCACGTTTTTGCTAATACAATGTTCTGCTTTGATAAGAAAAATTTTAAATGCTTTCGCCGATCAAGCCTTGATTAAACAGCAACAAATTTGATTTAACTAGCGAACTTTATACATGGGTTCGAAAGAGCTTGGATGGAAAAATGGAAAAAAGAAACCTTGGTCTCCAATTGGATCATTGGAGAAATATATATATAACTTTCCGATTGTGACGTAAAATCTGCAGATAGATAAATTCCTTTAAAACGTTATTAGCAACTTGGATGAAGGTCACCACGCTCAAATCGCACCCTAAAAAAAGGGCAAAGATATAACAGATAATGATGTAATCGAGAATATAAAAAAAAAAAAGACGAGATGGTCACTGACGGAGTGTGTTTGATCATAGGTCTGCTAGATTAGGACTGACAAGGGGGAGGGGCGAAACAACAACAGCAATTTCAAGGGGAACAAAAAAAGTAATTTATAGAAAGGGAGTTGGAAATGGATTCGGCTGTGGCAGTATCATAAGTGGAAGACAAAAAAGTCTTGTGACAAGTTCAACGCAATATTCTTGGATTTCTTTGTGTTTTGTTTTGACGTTTATACTTTTCTGTCTTCAATAAACAATGTTAAATTTTTCTTTTAATTCTTCCTCAACAAACATCTCCTTGCTCACTGCACAGGAAATTATAATGAAAATTTGAAAGATGGATGGCATCCAGCATAATGTTTATGGTTTTTCAATATAGTTATAATAGTGTTTGTTGCTGGTAGATGATGGGAGTGATACTAATGTAACTACTACTACTAATACCACTGGTAGTAGTATTCGTAATTGCATTGGTAATAATAGTGTGGTGGTGGTAGTAATAATGGTGATATTGGTTGGAGATGAAAAAATACACATACGGTTTCAGTGACATGGGCAGAGGCACCGGCACCGAGATTATCACTAGCACAGCATAGTACTGACCTGGCTAGCACTAACGGTAGAGGAGGTAACAACAATAAAGCAGATGTGAGCAGTAGAGAAAAGACAGGTGATTCGATCATTCGATACGATTTTAAAGAGATGATAAGGGACTAGAAAACTCACCATCTTCATATGCTATACGAGGTGTGAAATAAATGAATATATATACATATATATGGTGTCTCATAATGATGGAGCATATTTTATTTTACAATGCACTTCTTTCAGTCTTAGTTAGTTACTTGCGTTTAAAATTTGTCCAAATACTACAACACCCTGTGTGTGTGTGTGTGTGTGTGTGTGTGTGTGTGTGTGTGTGTGTGTGTGTCTACACACACACACAACCACAGTGCACGCACACAAGAGATACATGTACATGTCACAAATCAAAACATACATGATGACCACCATAAGAGACACACCCACAACAGACAGATGATACCACAAACATCTACCAGGCACACATCAACGCCATAGCAATCAATCACCTTTACAACTACCGACTAATAATTAGCATAGTTTACGAAAGAAAAGGGTCGTCGTAGTGCCGGCTCATGAGAGCTGACATACAGTTGATGTTTTGGGGAATCATAGGAGCAATGCGCCAAAACACTAAAAAGACGGTGTATATGTGTGTGAAAAATAGAGAACATGTTTGTGTGAGGATCTAAAAGGCAATGTAAATGTGGGAGGATTATGCATGAATCCCTATTTGTAAGGACCAGGGAGAAAAAATACTCAGTGAATGCATATATTTCGTATGTATGTAAAAGAAACTGTGATGTTTTCGTTGTAAAGGCCCAAGTCAGCTCTGATTAAACAGACTTCTGATGAAAGCCGTGATCATATCGGCTTTTGTCTGTATTTCTATTTTTTTCGTTTATAAAACTACATTAACTAAAGTGTACTTTTTTTTTTTTTTTAGAAAGAGAGGATATGAAGATCTGTCAACTATTTGTAGTAGGTCGAATTAGGAATGTGAGGAATATTAATTTGAATATGTATATGAAAAGATACGCTTAGTGTTTTAATATTTTTCAATTTCATTTTTGGGACTACGCTATGTGTGTGTTGCTATTGCTTGTGTCATAGATGTGTGCATTTATATATCTAAATATACGAGAGTGGGCCAGGAACATGACTATGTGTGCATTTGTTAGTATGTATGTTTACATCAGAAAAATGACTAAACAAGTTGCGTGTGCGTCAGTAAATCTGTTGGTCTGCGTCACTGTATTGGAACATTGGGCTTTTGGGATTCGTGTATACATATTGGGGTGTGTACGTTCTTATGTGTCACTATGTATGTGTATATCTTACACGATAATTAACTGTACGTGTATATAGGCGAACAAGTATGTAAACGAGTACATGAGTTGATATATCTACATGCCTATGGTTGTAAACATATACATGATTATGTATCCTATAAACATGCCACTATGTATATGTAAACACACACTTCGCTATATATATATATGTGTGTGTATGTTTTAGTGTGAATATGTGTATATATGTGTAAGCGTTTATATGAATATGTATCCGCACGTATGTCTCGAGTGTGGTGTGTAGGAACGCACGTCTCTTATGTGAAACTATGTATAGGAGTATTTTTACATGTTTATGCAATACATAAACACTGCTGTTCGAACAAGACAAAACTGTAATAATGTATTACAGACACGCAGCATGAGCTTTTGAGATGAAGGAAGGAATGAAGATCGAGACATCTATGCTTTTGCCATAGGACAATGTATCATGTGAGAAAGAGATATAAACAGTAACCCGGGTTGCGGGATCACTTCAGTTTAATATAGGTACAAACCCTCAGAATTATAAACGAGACACGGTCGATGCTAAATAGTTTCATTTATTCTTTTTTGGCTGTTGCAGAGAAGAAACTAAATAAGAATCCACATTTCTAATAAGAAGAAAATAAAGAGAACAAGAGTTGGTAAAAACAGGCTGACCACAGAACAAACAAATATCAGCGACAGTCAGTTTTTCATTTTCCTTCAAATTTTCCATATGATATCAATGGAGAAAAGGAAGCCGAATAATCACATGACAGATGAGTGAGAGGAGAAAACAAAAATCTCCCCACAAATCTTCCAGTTTCTCATTTCACGGAGACAGATGAGAAATGAATGGGTTAAATGTAATAATATACATATTTATGCGGACAGGTTATAAAGAGAGAAAGTAAGAGACTACAAATGTCAGGGGCGGCTAGTTTCAAAGCTGACCACTTACCTCGGGACACAACTGGGCGACGATTTCTCTATTTCCCGTGTAGCAAACAATTTCATGGGTACGGGTTTTGTGCCTGACATGACTGTCAGTCCTTTAGAATATTTAGAATCCGCCATCATCTTGGCTAGATCAACGACTGACGCATGCGCACTTCAACTCGCTCGCTCGCTTGCATTCACACAACTGAGCAGAGGGCGGATAACGGATTGGACTTCTCACTTCTCTTATACTCCTACTAGTTTGTTTTTTTTATACTTTCTACGGATGATCAAATTTGCAATAATTGCTTTATCGCTTTTTGTTTATTCCTTACTATTTTTTCATATCCTTTCACTTCATCAGTCTTAGGTTTTCTTTTATAATTGAGGTATCTAAATAAAAAAAATTTAAAAACTTTACAGAAACACTGGAAAAATGATAAACCTAAATTACAATAGTTTTTTTTTTTATAGCTGTCAGTTACTTTTGAGTACTTTCGTATATTACTGGGCTTATTTCACATTTTTCCATCTTTTTAAGACCTTAAAATTAAAGACGCATATTATACACAAGAACTAGTTTGGCACAAAAGAAATTGTGAGTTTGTATATATATATATATATATATATATGCAGAACTGCCACCTCTGAAGAATGCAGGGTTACATAATCAGGCTGTTACCTAACACTTTGTCGAACCCCTAGTGCGAAACCGATTGGTAAAGATCAGCTGTAATGGATATATGATACTGTACACATCGATTAATATATTCACATTATTAACAAATATACAAGTACATATTTTTTCTGACTTATGGATTCTTAGACAGTGTATATATATATATATGTGTGTGTGTGTGTGTAGGGACTTTGCTTGGCTCTGCCTGAGATTCGAAACCAAATCCACTTGCTTGTTACTTGTCTAGCCAATGAAGGCTAGCAGGCTGAAACTTAAAAGTCATGTCACCCCTGTACTTGTAAAAGTTCAATAGACTCATACTCTACTAAGAGTACCGAGTACTGCTTCAGTTTCATATTAAATTGGTTTTATATTAACTTGATACTGAAACAAGAGCACACATATATATATATATATATATATATATATATATATATATATATATATAGGTTAATAAAATCAAAATAGGATAAAAATCTTTTACAAGAATTTTATCAAGAAGCTAGTGTGTAAAAAAATGTGGCATTATTCTGTAGTAATGCCCTTTATATATATATATATATATATATATATATATATATATATATATATGATTAATAAATTCAAAAAGGGATAAAAATCTTTTACAAGAATTTTATCAAGAAGCCAGTGTGTAAAAAAATTCATAAGGGAAATTTCTATTCCCAAGAATATAATTATTCGTTTATATTTATATAAGGGACATTACTACAGAATAATGCCACACACTGGACTTCCCAAAATAAGCACATTTAGTACCGAATGCGAGGAAAAACGACCAACAGAAGAAGACCAACTTTCTTTTAAATAACATAGTTGAGTTATTTAAAAGAAAGTTGATCTTCTGTTGGTTGTTTTTCCTGGCATTCGGTACTAAATGTGTTTATTTTGAGAAGTCCAGTGTGTGGCATTATTCTGTAGTAATGCCCCTTATATAAATATATATATATGTAAATGATATTTTTAGGAAGTTAATTGCTAAGGCCAGTCAGAGAGTGGCCATTGATCTTGCACCTATAAACCACTTAGCTGTATAGGCGACTTGTCCAACTCAAAAGGCTGAAGGCACATAACCTCTTTACAATTTGTTAAGCTTTCTGACTGGCCATAAGAATTAACTTTCTGAATATGAACTATTGACGATGCACACACACACACACACACACACACACACACACATATATATAGTCTTATAAATTATAAAGTTAATAAAAGAAAATGGAGAAGAAAAAATATAATAGATGCTTGATTCATTTTATTTGTACCAGAATGGAAAAGTAATGCAAATTAAAAGAGATGCCTATAAGAATAAATATAAGAGGAACTGGATCAACAAGACAATAAAAAAAATAGCCAAAAAAATCCTAACTGTTATAGATGTAATAAACGATCTATTGTCAAATATCTTCAGGGAAAAGTAAGTATATTTTCTGGTCTTCAAATATGAGATAACTTATTTGAGGACTATGTTTAGAAATTTTCAAATATAAACAACAACTTATTAGAATGCAGAGTTCATATGATTAGAAATTGATTGTTAAAAAATTTAGCTAATATTGAACGTGGAAATGTTGCTAAAACATCAAATTGTGAGTGTCTGTGTGTGTGTATGTATGTATGTATGTATGTATGTATGTATGTATGTATGTATGTATATATATATATTCTTCTATAATATAAATTGAACATGTATTATTTCTTGTCTTGAGGTTCACGAGAGTGTAGTAAGTGCGTTTACATGCCACTAGCACAAGGGCCAGTCAGGCGGTACTGGCAACAGCCATGCTCGAATGGTGTTTTTTACATGCCACCTGCACAGGAACCAGTCCAGCGGCACTGGCAACAATCTCGCTCGAATATTACACACACACACACATATACATATGCATATATGGGTAGAACGTCATCAACAGTAAACAACATGAAATACAAAAACAAATGACTTCAATATGCAAACAACAAGAGAAACAAATGGAAAATAGCACAAGTAACACAAAGAATGACCCTTCATCAGTTGTCAGCTGTCTATCTACTCATCATTTCTAGCATTCGTCAGGAAAATTCGTCAGCGGCCAGCTATATAGGCTTAGTGAAACAAACAGGAAAAGAGAACTCAAAACATGAGTGTATATTTGTTACTTTTCAATAATTTGCAGAAGTTTCAGAGTGACTCTCTGATAATGTTTCATTCTGAGAAGTACCAAGACATGAGAGTTTCATACAATGGCACTTGAACACTTGGCCCTTGAGCCACTCTATAACTTCTGCCAATTATTAATAAAAAACATATCTATCTATCTATCTATATATATATATATATATATATATATATATATATATATATATATATATAGTGAAAATTTACAAAAAAAAACAAAAGACGATGGGAGTGTAAACAACAAACAGATGTATTAGTTTAACGCTCGGGAAGTGAGAAAGTCTTTTATGTTTTGAGCCTACGCTCTTCGACAGAAAGGAACACAGAAATAAACAGGGAGAAAAATTAGAATAAGGTTTAGTGGCTCGCGATCTATCATGGCGAATACCGGACAGAAGGGTCACACAGGAGAGCTAGGAAGAAGGGGTGATAATAAAGTATTGGTGATCCCAAAATGAAGGTGTGCATGCATGTGTATGTGAGAGCATATATGTGCATGTGGAAGGGGGATGGTCACATTGACGTGTGCATGTGTAGGTGTGTGGATGATGGTGTAGGTGCTGGGAAGTGGTCAGTGCTAGTATGTGTGGGGTGGTGTGATGTGGTGTGGTGTGGTGTGGTGATGTGTGGTGTGGTATGGGGGAACAAGGATGGAGTCTAAGGGATGGGTTGGGGTGGGCTGGGATGTATAGGGATGGTGGGGTTGGAATGTGTAGGGGTGGGGTAATGAGGGAGGGGTGATGACGAAAGGAGAGGGTGGAAGGAAGAAAGTGGGTAGGAGTGAAGAAAGGAAGTAGGTGCCAGAGCAAGAGAGGAGAGGTGGGAGGGAAGAAGTAGGTGTGGAAGGAAGAGAGGAAAGAGGAGGAGGGTTAGATGAAGAGGGGAGAAGAGTTGAGCACACATGGTGCAAAGGAGTGAAGAGAGAAGATTAATCCCTGCTCATGGCGAAGATGCGAGTCTGGATGGCCCCTGTGCAAGGACAGTCTGAACACAGACAGGTGTTGCAAAGAGTGACCAGTAGAGTGGAAATGGCGCAAGACTGGGGTGTTGTTGCCGAGTCGTGTCTTGGAGGTGTTCCGCGAACTGGTCAGCTAAGCGGCATCCCATTTGATCGATGTATAAAGTAGGACAGAGAGAGCAGGAGATGCAGTAAATGACATTGCTAGAAGTGCAGGTGAAGGAGTCAGTGATATGATAGGGACAATGATCGGTGCCTGTGAGGATGGTGGTGTTGGAGAGGTAAGGGAAAGTGCGGTAGCATGGGCGGGAGCAGGGGAATGAGCTGGATTGGGAGGTTGGATTAGGGAAGAAGCTGTGGACCAAGAGGTCTCGTAGGTTGTCGGCTCGTTTGAAGGAGGGGGGCGTCGGTTAGGAAGATGTGCGAAGTGGAGGGGTCGGACTGGAGTTGCCAGAAGGCTTGGAGAATGCTGCGTTAGAGAGGTAGGGTGGTGGGATGGTAGGTGAGGGGAAACGGGAGATGGGTGACAGTGGGGCAGGTGAGGGGGGAAGAGAGCAGATGCACGGTCCACGGAACGTGCTCTGGCAAGGGTGGTGTGGATAGTGGTGAGGGGATATCAACGTAGGATGAAGTAGCAAGCCATGAATAGAGACTGAGTCGCAAAGTCATGGTCGTCACTGCAGAGCCTGCATAAACAGAGGAATTGGGAATAGGGGATGGAGAACTTGGTGTGTTTAGGGTGGGAGGTGAAGTTGAGGTATGAATGTGAGTCTGTGTGTTTGTAGTGGATAGAGTGTATATATACATACATACATACATACATACATATGTACGTACATATATATATGACCTACACTGCAATCATTTTAGCACCAGCCTACAGTGCAGATTATACATGTGTATTATTTTTTTCCAAAACCTCTTCATCTACTATTAGTGGTATACCTGTTATACACTAGTACCTATTATTCATGAATAAACATGTTTGCTTATTTAGATCTATTTACAAGTTTCTCAGTTGTTGTCATAGTAGGAAATACAGACATTGTACACACATAAAGGACTAAAATGACATAGTTCATTTACTTTCATATTACTCCAGTAATATCATGTAAATTTACATGGCCGATATATAATAACACATACACTAAACTATATATTCTACTGTTTACCGTGTTCAGTATTATATTCCATGTGTAGCTCCTTTCCATGCAGATTCATGTTCCTGTGTGGTTTATATTAATAACACAGCTCTTTGTCTTCTCAGTTTTGCTGTAATAAGAAAAGGTGATATCACCTTTAAAAGTAAGAGCTACAGATCCATTTAACATGCAAGGCTTTCACTTTTGCAGAACTGTACTTCTTTGCAATTTTGCTGTCTGGAAATATTTTGTCAACAGGAGACTCAGATCATCATTGATTTTCATAGAAATGTTATGCTGAGTCATGAGGATTTCAGCTTTAAACCTCCACATTTATAATCAAAATCTGTGTATAAATTGAAGCTTTCATTAAAGCTTTCATATTCATGAATAATAACTGTTACTGTACTTTATCAGCCAAATGAGCATCATGACAAATAGCAAATGTAATCTTTTCTGAATCTGCCATTTCAGTATTTCTTATGTGCATTTTTATGGCAACATGGCAAATGATGTCCTTTGTGCTCTGATACATAAAGTCTATGTTTTGCAAACACACACCTCACAAACACCCTTTATGCTGTGCATTTGTAGAAGTTTAAATATCTTGTAACCATATTCACAAATGGTGGGGGTGCAAAAGGCTGAACTGGATGTTAGTTTTGCAGCTGCTAGTACAGTTATGCACCAGCTTCAGCATTTGATCCTCAAAAGAGGAGAGGTCGATAAGAAAGCTAAATTTGTTATCTTCAATTTGGTTTTTGTGCTTATCCTCACCTATAATCATGAATGTTGGGAATGACCAAAACGTATTTTAGTGTACACAAGTGGCTGAAATGGAGTTCCTCTGAAGGAGATCTAGAATAACATTATTCAACATGATGCATAACTCAGAGATCAGAGAATCTCTCCAGACTGAGCCACTACTTCTCTGTATTGAGAAATCTCGGCTCCAGTACTATGAATATGTGGTGAAAATGTCACAGGAAGGGATCACAAAACAGATTCTTCAAGATGAGCCAAGCTGCAGGAGACTTAGGGGTAGACTATGAACAAGGTGGTTGGATAATACTCAGTCTTAACTGGTCATGCTTGGGAATCCAGCAAGAAAGTCTAATGACAATTGTTATTGATAAAACTCTATGGAGGAGGTACCTGAGGACCACACCCTCCACAGCCCTCCCTGGAATAGTGAACATCAAAAATGGATGGATGTATGCTTTGGATTGAATTTCATATCAGCTTTAGTTGGTGCAAGTTTTGCGAAAGTTAACCTCCATTGCTTCGCTACCAGAGATTCATCCAATGTTCTGTCACATATATGCCTAGAAGTATTTTGATTTCAATTGCACATTCAACATGATTTCTTATACATTAAAAAGTAAACTTTGTTTAAACCAATAACAGCATGCCATTTTTTTTTCCCCACATATTTCAGAATGAACCAAAGGATAGACCAAATCAATATGCTACTGGCAATGTTCCATAAAGGGACAATGAGACATGATAAAACATCATAAATAATGGAGAATTTCTAAAATGCAAGAAATTTTGTGGAATTGTTTGAATGCATGAAGAGATGGTGAATGCCGCTGGAAATTCTCATGCAATGCAGGAAGGTTAACAAACCTGTAATTTCATTCATAACTTGCATATGTTATGGTATTATTAAATTGATCTTAGTACTTGTCTGGTATTTTGTTTTTGATGGTGTTTAGTAACAATCTTTGTGTTATGAGCTCAAATCCTACCAAGGTCAAGTTTGCTTCCTATCTTTCTGGAGGCATAAAATAAATTTCTGTCACATCCTAGATAAGATTATATTACTACAATACCTCTTAAATGTCAATGGAAATATAATGAACTTTTATCAATTAATCAACAATGCTTTCCACCATATTACTCTACAATTACTCATCTACTGTCTTATCTAGACACTTGGACAAAAGAAACAGATAATAATAACACTATAGATATTTTCTACATTTACGCATACATTGCTGTTAGTCACAGAAAATTCATACAAATAATGCAGTAATATCATTTTAATGCATAAGGAATAGGATGGGTTAAAGATTATCTGAGAGAATTTAGTTTGGTCATATTGAATACCATTCTTCAATATCTTCAAGTTGAGAGAGATGTTCTGCAAGGTAATCTTTTGGGCCCTGTTCTTCTTCTCATTTATATCTATGATATCATATCAGTTATCAGACCAGCCCCTTAAAAATTATGTGCAGATAATGTTAAATTATATATTTCTAGTCTTAGTCAAAAAATGATTCCAATGGAAGAATTAAAAACAAACAAACAAAAAACTTGATTATACTTGATTATGACAATAACTGCTCTCTTGTGAAACGAGATGGGAGCTTCTATAATGTTGTTAATCCATCTGCTTGAAATAACAACCAGATATTTTGCAAATCACACATTATCATCTTAAAATGGGAAAGATACACAGGGGGATGCAATTGTATGTATGTATGTATGTATGTATGTATGTATGTGCGTATGTATGCATGTATGTATGCATACATGTTTGTATATTATATATTATATATATTCAGGGTGAGTGAGGTGTTTGAGGAGATATTTGGTAATTTATTAAAATTACTCTAATCTAGCAAAACCAAATGTATTTTAATAAAAATTTGTGCATATGTTCTCAATAAACATTTTTACAAGATTATTCCATGAATCTGACTTCAACCTTGATGAATGCTTCAGTGCCAAACTCAGATTGTTGATATGCCTGCATTAAGTGATCCTTATTCAACTGAATAATGGTGGCCTTCAGTGAAACTTATAATACTGTGTAGGTGTCAATTAGTCTTTCTTTCAACACTGCTCTAAAAGTATTAGTTCATGGGATTAAATCCAGTAAGTATAGAGTCCACAAATTTGGTGTTACAGGATCATAAAGATTGTCTGACATCCATTCTTGTTTTACTATGGGCTTTGTCAGAAGGTGTTGAGTCTTGTTGAAACACATATGGCCTTCCACTGCATATTTCATCCATCCATGACTTATCAATTGTTTCCAGAACCTTGGCATTAATTCTAAGACCTTGTGGAATAATATGAGGTAGCACCATTTTCATTACTCACCACTCCTAAATCTATCACAGTCACTGAAAATTTAGTGCACATCATTCTGTGGACATCAGTAATATCTGCACTGAGCATCTATCATTCCACTCATTAGACTTTTGGTCTAGTTGAAGAATCAAAGCATGCCATGTTCACAAGAGATTTTAAGCTTGTTAAGTGATGGCTTGGCACAGATGAAACAGTTTCTCTGTGTCTTTGCAAACATGAACTGGCCTCCCCTCAGTACACAGCATTGAACGTCCTCACGCACCACAGTTTTGGTAGTCCACTATGGCACTTGAAGTTCTTTGACAATGGTCTTCATTTATTTTCCAGATTCATAGTTGATAATGTTTTGAACCTGTTGAATGAAATTGTGGTGTCCTTATAGTCTTTGAACATTTAGGTATTTAGAATGTACAGTTGAAATATTTCAACCAGAGATTTCCAATTCCATCCAAACACTGTGTACAAAACATCTTGCAACATTAAGAAAGTTGGCAATTTCTAAATCGGTGTGTTCTGCACATACGGCAACAGTGACTGGATGTCTTTTCATTTCTTGCATTATATCTGTCATTGGAGAACCGGAAAGAAATAAAGACCTTTTAATTTGCGTACTGATAATTAAATGTCTTCAAATATCCCTTGCATCCTCTGTGTGTATGTATATATATTATCATCATCATCATTCTTTAATGAGCACCTTCCATGTATTTATATATGTGTATATATATATATATATATATATATATATATATATATATATATATATATATATATATATATATATAAATATATATATATGTATGTATGTATGTATGTATGTATGTATGTATGTAGATAGATAGATAGATAGATAGATATAGATGTGTGTGTGTGTGTGTGTGTGTGTGTGTGTGTGTGCACCATCTATATACATAAATGGCAATTTCTGTCTGTTTGTGGCTGTATGTGTGTGTTCATGAATTTGTTACTTTAACTCCTCCAAGACTATTCAACTGATCTTGATGAAACTTGACACATGTGGACGGTTTATGTCCATGTAGTTACTTACACACTTGAAATTTCAAAAACATCGATAATTTTTTATCAGCATCGATTTTTCAAAGATCGATAGGGCATTTCAATGCAAATTCTCATATGAATGTTATTTTTTGCCATAACTTTTAAAGTTTCAACCGATTTTCTTGAAATTTTATACACAGATGGAATATGCACTAAGGATGGGTTGAGACAAATAATTTTTTATCTAGGCCACTCAAACAAAGCATAAGATGATTTTTGATTACCTGATTTACGAAATTTGGCCTAAATTGTTGTGGGATTAAAAATGTTCATCAATTATTTCAGCATTCTCAGGTTGCTGTAACATAAAATTATCGATTCTAAATGTTGCTGCGTTGTGTGTTAAAACATGTATTTTCTTAACACCTGCACTTAAATTGTTGGTTCTAACCGTTGCAATCGATATTTGATTTTCACGATCAGTGGAACTATACACAATCGTCAAATTAAGTATGTGTGCACTTAAAATTTTCTCTTGGGTTGCAAGAGAATTTGCCCAAAAATGACAAAAATCACCATATTTGTAAGCTTTTTCTTCCTCCTCGTAGCATCTTACGACTCTTATAACCACCACGTTGTTGCCTCTCCATTTCAGCCATTTTTGTAAGTATAAAATCTCTTTTCTCAATTTAATTTTTTGTTTACTTTTCAAACTTTTATGTTCTTTTTTTTTTTCATAGCACTCCTTTACAATTCTCTTGATGTTTCCATTGATTATATATTTGCAGCTTTCCACTCATCTGACCAAACGATTGTCATTTTCTGATTCCACACGTATTTATTTGTATTATTGTTTTGTCAATGATTTTACTAATACCTTCTGTTATCTGTCCTATGTCTTGATTTCATTTTTCAACTGAGAGAAATTAGGCATTGTAATGGGTACTGGGAATATCCCTGTTCCCGGGTATTACTGGGTAGCTCAGCTAGTACATATATATATATATATATATATATATATATATATATATATACATCATCTTCTTCAATACTACTCCCGCATTCAGTCTCGTAAGTTACTTAGTGAGGTCACTGGTGCTAGTGCCACATAAAAAGCACCTGGTACACTCTGCAAAATGGCTGGTGTTAAGAAGGGCATCTACCCATAGAAGTCATGACAAAACAGACAGTAGAACTTGTATATATACAAAGTAGACAGTCAAACTTTATGTGTGTATATATATATAAAATATATATACCACGGTGGTGCACCAGCATGACCGCAGCCACTTGGCTGAAACACATAAATAAATAAATAAAATGTATAGATACAATGCATATATACCTATGTACACACATACACACACAAAAACACGCGCGCGCGCACGCACACACACATACACACACACACACATTGTAAGTTGGAAAAAAAAAGAGTTGGTTATGGTTGGAATGCTTCCTGCTTATATGACTGCCTAATCAGGGTTAGCCTGTAGTTAAGCAACAACAACTGTTCTCATAATATGCTCATCAATCAGAAATTTATTTGGTTACTAACTTGTTTATGTTACTTGATGACTTCACCACAATTCTGCTAGCCTTTTTGTTTTTGTTTATTTTGTTGTTGTTGGTGCTGCTGCTGGTGTTGTCAATGGTGACATTGTTGTTGCTAAGCCTCAGTAACCTTAATTCAGCCTTGACCATAGTGCGGTCATATCAACCTATACCTTGTAGGTAATGTTTGATTGATAGAAACTATATAGAGGCTCATTGGTGTTGGAGTCATTCTTGCTCTTGAGTGGTAGACTCTATCAGTCATCTAGTATAATACTGTTATCTGACTCCTAGGAGTCTTTAGCAAAGTCCACTCTGTTGCAAGCATTTGAACCAGGATCCTATCTGAAGATAACTTCTTCCCATTAATCTGAAAGGCCCTTAAAATGGTCATGGACTTACTACTTACTCCTCTGGCTAAGCCATTAAAAAATATCTAGGCTCTATAGTATCCAATGTTTCCTTTTTAAAAAGACTAGGATTTAATTTCGGGAAGATT
Source organism: Octopus bimaculoides (assembly GCF_046866305.1). Taxonomy (NCBI): domain Eukaryota; kingdom Metazoa; phylum Mollusca; class Cephalopoda; order Octopoda; family Octopodidae; genus Octopus; species Octopus bimaculoides. Next base: position 22,355,059 of record NC_142938.1, on the reverse strand, counting down.
TGGCTGCTGTTTCTAGTAGGCTGAGCACCTAAAAACAGGCTTCTTCACTGATACAGGCAGTGTAAAAAAAATATCTTTCATTATTTTTCTATCGATTACACCAGCTATTCTCTTCATTAATTCATGTCTCTGACCAGACACTCACAGACTGCTTTAATCTCTATTCTCACTCACCGTCAAAATATTGTACAACATATTCAATTCCATGCAGATTTTCTTTCTTTAATTCAACTAACTGACTCTCTCTCTCTCTCGCTCTCTTTCTCTCTCGCTCTCTTTCTCTCTCGCTCTCTTTCTCTCTCGCTCTCTTTCTCTCTCGCTCTCTTTCTCTCTCGCTCTCTTTCTCTCTCGCTCTCTTTCTCTCTCGCTCTCTTTCTCTCTCTCTGCTTGCACATATGTGTGTGTGTGTGTGTGTTTTGTGAAAATTGTTTCAGACTAAAGCCACATATGTTTTAAAGTGAAAGGTAATTAATTCATTAGTGGAATCTACCAATGTAGATAATTATATTTCAACAAGCTAGCAGTCATTCAATTTACCTGGATTGACAATGAAATCGACTTCAAATAACACCTAATATCTTAAAACAGGAAGGTGCATTGGTAATGTAGCCTAAGGTGTGCCATGTCTACAAAGAAGATGGAATGTCTTTGATCATAGGCCTTCTCAATCCTGGTTGTCCTGGAGCTAAACAACGACAACAAACATATATATTCAGCACTGAGCTCTCGAAGGAAAGCTAAATCTCAAATAATTATTTGATGAAGATTCATTCTATGTCTCTCTCCCATTTTCAAACCTGTTATTTCAGTTCTGCCATTTATATTTATTTTATAAGTTGGCCTGACAAAAAGGAGTTGAACCCCAAACATTCAGAAACCTTTTCAGATTAGTGATGTAAATACAATTAACATTCAACTTGAACTTCCGTAGGGCAATGAATGGTGGGAAAACATGATGAGAAAGGAACATGTAGGAAGCTACAGTTCTGAGAAGGTGAAACAGTAAGCAGGTCGAGACGAAAGAAGCCAAGTAAACTGAAGGTTCTTTAGTGGAGAGTGTAGTGGTCAGATTTTAAATGTTAAAACCAGGAACTTCATCGTTGTCATCGTTTAACGTCCGCTTTCCATGCTAGCATGGGTTGGACGATTTGACTGAGGACTGGTGGACCAGGAAGCTACACCAGGCTCCAATCTGATTTGGCAGAGTTTCTACAGCTGGATGCCCTTCCTAATGCCAACCACTCCGAGAGTGTAGTGGGTGCTTGACGATTTATAATGATTCAATTATACACATCTTCATATATATTTCATTACAATGTATGATATTCAATGAAATGAACAGCATTTTCTTGAATTTGCAGCTTTAAGAAAACATTGACAATCAGTCCTAAAATTTTGAGATCTTTATTCTAAGTGCTTTATGTTCCTCTGTACAGGTAACATCAGAATTTACTCATATACATACAGACAGACACACAGACAGGCTGCCAGATAGACATACATACATATATACATCTTCACACACATACATACTGACACACACAGACACACACACACACACACACACATACACATATACATATACAAACATGCATGTACATGATTTATATGTGCTCTGTGTTTTTGTTTTTAACCACCAACACTTGTGAGGTTGCCATGCAGCTTGTAAGACGAGGCGAGGGAAACTTTACACTAGGAGCCTATATATAGACAAATAAATGCATATCAAATACTATATATAAGATAAACTCTTATGGGTGAGTGGGTGAGAAGTGATAATGCATTTCAGACATCTGGACCGTGTCCAAGTAAATAATGGATTAAATAATAGATTAGCTGAATCAGACCCTGGGACCTAAATATAATATATATATATATTGCTCCAGCATTGTTGCAGTTAAATGACTGAAACAAGTAAAAGAATAAAAGAATATAATAGATCAGGATTTGAGTGAATATGGCACTCAAATGGTAAGGCACCAAGTCGGGTCAAAAATGCACAACAAAAGTAGAGGAATATATATGTGGGTACCAAAGTACAGGTAGAAAGATATTCAGGACATGTATACAATTAATTGCACCTGACTGAGTATATCATGAGCCCTAAGGCTACACTAGGAAACGTACATTGCACGAAATGTACGGTCCACAATATACTTCAGATCCATGTAAGGAGCAGGTTCTGAGAGTGGCGAATAATAAATAAACAAATAACAACAGATGGATATTGTGTCAATCCACTACAGCTGTATCCAATGAGTTTTTAATTAATGGAGAAATTACATTATTAGAATTATTGAACTATGGTTATCATATATTCTATTTGTTGTAGGAAATTAGTAATAATAGTAACCCCTCCCACATGATGACTGGAATAACATAGTTACTATAAGTAAAGAGAAGTACGTGAAGTACCGTAGTATGTAGTAGGTGGTCAGAGATAGTTGTTCTTTACTGATTTTACTAAGTATACTGTATACCAAAGTGGATATTATAACAATCCAACATTTTTAAGGATTATAACAGTGGTGATGAGGACTTAAACAACTCATGAGGAATTAATAAATTTGATAAGGATAAACCAATTCACATGAAGTTAATAGAAACTTGAAGAGGTGTTTATGAACTCATAAAGTTGGTGTACGAATTTCATGAAAAATCGTAAAAGTATGGAAAATTTGTTGGAAACTTTGCTCAAGTTGCAAAAACAGCAACAACAACAGCAGATACAACTGCAAGGGCAACAATAGAAGCAACAACAACAAATAATATTACAGCAACAAATGCTGCAATTACTGAAGTTGTCAGGGAATTCAGAAAAAATGTTCTCGTCAGACTATGTTGCAAATTCCATAACAGAGTTGAAATACAAACCTGGCGAAGGAGTTACCTTCAAAGAATACTACAGAAGATATGAGCAAATCTTTGAGAAAGAATGTAAAGATTGGGACAATAAGATGAAAATGTGCTTAATCTTGAGAAAACTGGTAGCTGCAGATCATGAACGATACAGTAATTATGTACTCTCAAGAAAACCTTCGGATGTAAACTGTATTGAAACAATAGATATATTGTGTAAAATTTTGCTGTGAAAAAAGCTCATTGTTCAACACACATTAGAAATATCTGAACATAGAGAAAAACAATGACGAGGACTACATCACATATACTGGTAGAGTAAGCAGGGAATGCGAGAAGTTTAAGCTGGATGAATTAATGCCAGTTATGTTCAAATGCCTGATTTTTACACAGGGACTTACTGCCAAAAAGGACACAGAACTAAAATTCTCACAAAGCAAGAACAAAACTAGATGTAACCCTACAGCAAGTGTCAGAAGAATGTGAAAGGATAGTCAAATTAAGACGAGCAAGTGCGAAATAGTCAGAATAGAGATAAAGTGTTTTTTAAAAAACACAACAAAAATCAGGAAATAGACTCATGTTTTGTATGTGGAGGTATACATCGGGGGAAAAAATTGTCCATTTAAGAAAGCGGAGTGCTGTCATTGTGGAAATAGAGGACATATAAAGATGCATTGTAGAACGAAGATGACAAAACGTCAGAACAAAAGGAAAAAGAATAAATAGTATATCATTGGGAGAAATTGGTAATATAACGATGAGGAAATTCGTGAAGGTAAAAATCAGAAATATAAATGTTAAAATGAAATTAGACACTAGAAGTGATATCACCATTATAAACAAAAAAACTTGGAAATATGTCGAGGCATATAGAAGGTTGTTAAATAAATAAATAAGTAATTGGTTAACCTTGACCTTTGAACTTAGCCCCAAACCCTCTTGTTGAATAGAAATAAAAGATAAAAAAATTAACTCTATCTTAGTTGTAGGGGCGAGATGCTTTGCTATCTGATTTTCCTCTTAGCCCATCCTCTAACCTCCTTCATTGTTATAAATCTTTGTTACCCCACTAACCACTCCTAACCTCACAGCATTTTTCTCCTATGATACAGCCAAACTGAACAAATTCATTCTTATGACCTGCATAGAATTATGAAGTGGCACAAACTGTTGGCTTTTGAATGTTTTTGAATGTTGTGATTTATGTATTAACCTGATGAAAACAGTTTTTTCTAATGATGTAATTTCTCCATTAATCAATTAAAAACTTGCTGGAAACAGCCATAGTGGACTGACTCATTATCCATCTGTTGTTATTTGTTTATATATATATATATATAGGGAAAATTCACAAAAGAAAACAAAAGACGAAGACAGGTGGTGTAGACAACAAACAGATGTATTAGTATAACGCTTGGGAAGTGAAAAAGTCTTCAACGTTTCAAGCCTATGCTCTTCCACAGAAAGGAACACAGAAAGAAACAAGGAGAGAAAATAAAGAATGTGTAGTGGCTAGCGATCTATCATGGTGAATACATATATGTGTGTATGTATTTATGCATATATGTGCTTGTGGGTGCATACACGTGTATATTATATGTACATAATTATATGTGCTACCCCATAAATACATTGTCATACGCAAAAGAACCAGCCCATGAGCTACATTTTATATATATAGATTAGGTCATCAAGTATGAAATTTGTAGAAAAGAAAAAAGTTTACTAATGTTTTATGAATACAAGGAATAGTTTTATTCATCAAAGTATGCACCTATATTGTCAATACGCGTTTGCCATTTCAGCGGTAGCTTCTCCAGCCTGGAACTGTAAAAGCCTGGCAATCTAGAGTCAATAAAATCTTGGAAGGCCTGTTTACAGCATCGTTGAAATTAAATTTTTTTCCTATCAAACAGTTATCCAAATTCTGGAAGAAGTGGTAGTCAGTGGGGGCAAGATCAGGTGAGTATGGTGGATGATGGAGAACTTCCAACTCCTGCTCCTGTAGTTTCGCCAATGTCATTTTGCAATGTGTGGTCTGGTATTGTCTTGCAATAAAATAGGAGTGGATCTGTTGACTAATCTAGGCTGTTTTTTTGTAAGTTTCTGCATCATTTGGTCCAGTTGGCTACAGTATACTTTGGCTGTGATTGATGAACCAGGTTTAATGAAATCATAATGGACCACACTTGCGCAAGACCACCAAACACACACCATCAGCTTCTTTTGATGAATTTTGCTTTTTGGACTGTTTTGGTGGCTCATCTTTGTGCTGAACATTTACAGTTGTTGTATTAGATCCATTTCTCATCATATCTTACAATTCAATTAAAAAATGATTCATTTTTGTGACAAGAAAGTAGCATAATGCAGGCTTCCAAACGTTGCTGTTTCTGATTTTCATTGAGTTCATGTGGAACCCACTTATCCAACTTTTTCACTTTACCAATTTGAACTAGGTGAGTCAATATTGTTTGTTCGCTAACACCAAACAACAACGATAATTCACGGGCACTTTGAGATGGATCTTACTCAACAGTGGCTTTCAGTTCGTCATTATCCACCTTTGTTTCTGGTTGACCGTGTTGCACATTTGTGAGGTCAAAGTTGCCAGAACGAAATTTTGCAAACCAATTTGATACTGTTTGCTGTGTAACAACATTAGAATGAAATACTCCATTAATATTCTGAGCTGTCTGTGATGTTGTATTTCCAAGAAAAAACTCATATTTCAAAACTGTACGAATTTCTGACTTATCTATCTCTTAACAAAAATAGCAAAAAACGATTTATAAATACTTTATAAAGTGAAAAATGAGTTAGAATAAAGAAATAGATGTGTCAGTTTTCTAACAAAAAATGAATATTATCAAAATATAATAATGGCAGAAAATGAGCAGCTGTCAAAGTTTACCATATACCTTACTACAAATTTCATACTTGATGACCTAATATATATATATATATATATATATATATATATGTATATATATATATATATATATATATATATATATATATATATATATACATATATATACACATATATATATAACAAAATAAGCAAACAGTATATCCAGAGCTAATGCAGTACGATTGTTTCAAGCGACTCCATTTAATTAAACAATGCAACCATTACATCAATTTAAATGCAGAGCAATCATCAGCTGCATAAATACATAGAATTAAATTAAATTAAAACAGATGGACATATTAGTATAATTCTACCTAAAACCTCCAAATTAAAACTATAATTTTACCTAAAACCTCCAAATTAAAACTGACCCCAAAAAACAGTGACAAGCTAGATCTCTAACAAGTCTTTCTTCCTGATACCTTAGTAGCTTCTAAGCTGAAGTGAAGACAGCATGTTCTTTGTCTATCTCCTTACCTTCTTGGAGGTTTTAGGTAAAATTATACTAATGTGTCCATCTGTTTTAATTTAATTTAATTCTATGTATTTATGCAGCTGAGGATTGCTCTGCATTTAAATTGATGTAATGGTTGCATTGTTCAATTAAATGGAGTTGCTTGACATGATTGTACTGCGTTACCTCTGGATATCCTGTTGCTTATTTTGTTTTTAATCACCTTATTTTGAAACTGTCCCATACGACAGACCAATAACATCAGTAATGTCATTGATTGTCCTCCAATGATCCTCATGCACAAGCTGATGAATTTTCTCCACAGTTCTGGGGGTAGTGCTTGTGGCAGGTCTTCCAAATTACTCTTCATTTTCCAGGGACGTTCTTCCCCTTTTGAAGCATGCATGCCACTTGAAACATTGTGTATGACCCATTACATCATCACCATAAGCTTGCCAAAGCATGCTCAATGTTTCTGAAGCAGACTTCCCAAGTTTAACGCAAAATTTCACATTGGCTCTTTGTTTCAACTTCCAGTCCATGACAAAAATCGCAGACTACAACATACACATGATTACAAAACACAAATTTCACAACTTGCAAAGTAAACACAGTGATATCACTTAGCACACTGCTTCATGAAGGTCACTCCTAGCTCTCACTGTGGAATGCAACCATGGGCTGCCATCTGTTGGTGCATTGCAGAACTAGTCTGCATATTCATAAGATTATATCTTTTAAATTAAATTTCCACAGTTCAGTTATCATTTTGAATGCAATACTGGTGGAGCAAGATTAAACTTTTAGATATACACACATGCATGCATGCTCTCTCTCTCTCTCTCTCTCTCTCTCACACACACACACACACACACACACACACACACACACACACACACACACACGTGCATGTACATTAAGAAACTCATTTAAGTTCCTGGATCTGATTCAGCTAATCCATTATTTACTTGGACACTGTTTAGATCTCTGAAATACATTATCACTTCTCACCCACTCAACCTTAACCACCTAACACATAACCCCTGACCTCTATTCCTTGAATTGACCTCCAGCAACATACTGCCTGGCACTAATTTCCTTTCTGCCACTTTGATGTTAATTAACAGGAAAGCAGTAATTCCATAATTCAGAGACAAAAGCAGGTGGTAGGAAAGTGTGGTAGATAAACAAATGTGAAAAATAGAATGTGCCTATCAGGGTGGCAGGGTAGTGGAATGGTTGAGGGTAGCAGCTAGGATTGGATATGAGAGTAGAAATAAGGGTGGGGGATGAATCATTTAATTTCCCAGAACTGGATGTGACTGGAACAGAATTTGACATTTACAGAATTAACCCACATATCTCTAATGTCTGTCAGAATGTCTGCCCACTTGTCTGTCTGACTGACCAGTTTTCTTTCCTCCCTCCCTCCCTCCCTCCTTCCTTCTCTCTCTCTTTCTCTCTCTCTCTCTTTCTCTCTCTCTCTCTCCCTCTCTCTTCCTTCATTCACCTACATTTCCTATAGTTTCTTACACTTTCTTTCTCTTTCACATCACCTCCACATTTGGCCTCAGTATATTCTCTATCTCTCACTCAATATGTATATATATATATATATATATATATATATATATATGGGCTTCTTTCAGTTTCCATCTACCAAATCCACTTGCAAGGCTGTGGTTGGCCCGAAGCTACAGTAGAAGACACTTGCCCAAGGTGCCACACAGTGGGGCTGAACCCAGAACCATGTGGATAGGAAGCAAGCTTCTTACCACGCATGTGCCTATATATATATACAAAACTATTTACTCTTTAACTCCTTCACTAGTTTCAGGTCAAGAGCAGCAGCTATGCTGGGGCATCACTGTTGGCTTCGCTACATCTTCACTGCTTGAAACCTCCTCTGATATGTGGCATTTGGAGAATGAGGGAGTTTGATGCTGCTGGTCTCATCTGCTTGTGTGTATATATATATATATATATATATGTATATATATATATATATGTATATATATATATATATATATATATATATATATATATATATATATATATATATATATATATATATACATATATATATATATATATATATATATATATATATATATATATATATATATATACATATATATATACATATTTATATATATATATATATATATATATATATATATATATATATATATATATACATATATATATATATATATATATATATATATATATATATATATATATACATATATATATACATATTTATATATATATATATATATATATATATATATATATATATATATATATATATATATATATATATATATATATATATATGACTCCTTCGTGTATCACCTGGTTCGTATTACGAACCAGGTGATACACAAAGGAGTCATACCCAATGACTGGTGTAGCAGCATCATAGTCAACTGCTACAAAGGTAAAGGTGACGCTTTAGATACAAATAATTACAGAGGCATCAAGCTGTTAGATCAGGTTATGAAAGTTACAGAGAGGGTCATAGCCCAACTAATTAGGGAGCGAATCAATTTAGATGAGATGCAGTTTGTGTTCGTGCCAGGTAAAAGCACTACTGATGCCTTATTTCTAGTGAGACAGCTGCAGGAGAAATACCTAGCTAAGGATAAACCTCTGTACCTGGCTTTCATTGACATGGAGAAAGCCTTTGACAGAGTCCCCCGATCCCTTATCTGGTGGTCAATGAGGAAACTTGGGATAGAAGAATGGTTAGTGAGAGCTGTGCGAGCCATGTACAGAGATGCTGCCAGTAAGGTGAGGGTTGGAAATGAGTACAGCAATGAATTCCGGGTAGAGGTAGGGGTCCACCAAGGTTCCGTCCTCAGCCCCCTCTTATTTATCATAGTCCTCCAGGCAATCACAGAGGAGTTCAAGACAGGTTGCCCCTGGGAGCTCCTCTATGCTGATGACCTTGCCCTAATTGCGGAGTCACTATCAGAACTAGAGGAGAAGTTTCAGGTGTGGAAGCAAGGTCTAGAATTGAAGGGCCTTAGAGTCAACCTAGCTAAAACCAAAATCCTAATAAGTAGGAAGGTAGATAAAACACAAACCCCTTCAGGTAGATGGCCCTGCTCAGTACGTAGAAAAGGAGTAGGTAGTAACTCTATAAGATGTACCCGGTGCAAGCTATGGACACATAAGAGGTGCAGCAACATCAAAGGCAGGTTAACTAGCAAGTTAGTTTTTGTTTGTGGCAGATGTTCAGGTGCAATAAAGACTGTAAACAAACAGGAAACAACTTCTATCTCATTCCAGGGTGAAAAACTAGAGGTAGTCGATAGCTTCCGCTATCTGGGCGACCAAGTTAGTAGTGGGGTGGGTGCGCTGAAAGTGTAGCTGCTAGAATAAGAATAGCCTGGGCAAAGTTTAGAGAGCTCTTACCCCTGCTGGCAACAAAGGGACTCTCACTCAGAGTAAAAGGCAGACTGTATGACACATGCGTACGAACAGCCATGCTACATGGCAGTGAAACATGGGCTGTAACTGCTGAGGACATACGTAAGCTCGCAAGGAATGAAGCCAGTATGCTCCGTTGGATGTGTAATGTCAATGTGAATACCCGTCAGAGTGTAAGTATCTTGAGAGAAAAGCTGAACATTAGAAGCATCAGTTGTGGTGTGCAAGAGAGATGATTGCACTGGTATGGGACATGTGGTGAGAATGGATGAGGATAGCTGCGTGAAAAAGTACCACACCCTAACAGTTGAGGGAACCCGTGGAAGAGGTAGGCCCAGGAAGACCTGGGCTGAGGTGGTGAGGCAAGACCTTCGTACATTGGGCCTCACCGAGGCGATGACTACTGACCGAGACCTTTGGAAATGTGCTGTGCGTGAGAAGACCCGGCAAGCCAAGTAAGATCGTTGCCAGTGCCCCTGGACTGGCTTGTGCGGGTGGCACATAAAAGACACCATTTCGAGCGTGGCCGCTTTCGTGCGGGTGACACGTAAAAGCACCCACTACACTCTCAGAGTGGTTGGCGTTAGGAAGGGCATCCAGCTGTAGAAACTCTGCCAAATTAGATTGGAGCCTGGTGTTGCCATCCGGTTTCACCAGTCCTCAGTCAAATCGTCCAACCCATGCTAGCATGGAAAGCGGACGTTAAACATTGATGATGATGATGATGATGATATATATATGTATATGGGCCTCACCGAGGCGATGACTACTGACCGAGACCTTTGGAAATGTGCTGTGCGTGAGAAGACCCGGCAAGCCAAGTGAGATTGTTGCCAGTACCCCTGAACTGGCTCTTGTGCGGGTGGCACATAAGATGCACCATTTTGAGCGTGACATTTGCCAGTACCGCCTGACTGACCTTCGTAGGATTTTCAAGCGAAATCGTTGCCAGTGCCCCTGGACTGGCTCTTGTGCGGGTGGCACATAAAAGACACCATTTTGAGCGTGGCTGTTGCCAGTACCACCTGACTAGCCTTCGTGCGGGTGACACGTAAAAGCACCCACTACACTCTCTTAGTGGTTGGCGTTAGGAAGGGCATCCAGCTGTACAAACTCTGCCAAATTTGATTGGAACCTGGTGTTGCCATCCGGTTTCACCAGTCCTCAGTCAAATCGTCCAACCCATGCTAGCATGGAAAGCGGACGTTAAACGGTGATGATGATGATGATGATGATGTATATATATGCATACAGGGTGCGGTGAATAAATTGTCGTCTAAATTACACAAAAATGAAAATAACACTGACAATGATGTCGATGACAATGATGTTATTGTGATGGTGATATTTTGATGATGTTGATACTGATGATGCAAGAAAATAGGATTTTTTGACTCTAGAAGTATAAAGAAAAGAAAAGTTGAAAATGCCATTGAAGTCTTTAAAAAACTGTACTTACATTTATTTAACTGGTTTCACAATATCATGACTTACAAAAGTAGAGAGTGAGATGGAACTTTACTACAGCTATACTGGATCTATGCTGTATTTGCTGTCAATACAAATACAGCATCACAATATCTTACAATATTTTCGAAAATTTATGAAACTGAAACTCATTGAGTAAATGTAGATAAATCTTTCTAAGGACTCCAAGTGCGTTTTTAAACTTTCTTTTCTTTAATCACATATATACACATATACGCACACACATACGCACATGCACACACCACGTGCGCACACACACACACGCACATGCATACTCATATGCATAAATCTGTAGGCGTACATATATAAATTTGATGGATCTCAATTTTATCAATGAATATTGCAGTTGCTTGAAAAACTGGATTACTTGTTTATTGGACTAAGGTGTATTTGGCAGGGTTTTTCTGAGGCTCAAGTAGCCATAATGCAATTCTCAGGCAGCATCAGTGTGACACATTATATAATGAGGTTGGGCTTTTGAATTACAGGTATAGTTCAGTTGAATGACTTTCACACAAATTCCATGAAATATTGTACAGAGTACTTCTTACTTGATCAAATTTGATTGAATAAAAGATGCTTGTGTAATATTGCACACTGTGGGATCATGCTCAAAAGCTCAGGATTGTGAAACAAACTTAATTCCTCTGTTATACCTGCATTTTTACATGTATACACACATGTATGCATACACACATATGGATGTACATACATACATACAGACAGACAGACAGAAAAAAGAAATCAATCATCTAACACACACATTACATATTTTCACTGTTCTGTAAGTGGAACAATGAAAATATGAAAGACTTTTCTCAATTTCAAAATGTTAATTTGCTTTTGTTACCTACATTCCAACAATGGAGCTTTGTAGCTTTGGTAGGAGCTAACTCCCTCCTTACAAGAAGATTTCAAATAATTAAAACTAGAAGAGAACATATGTACACACACACACACACACACACACACACACACACACACGCACACACACACACACATACATTGTTGTTGGCACTCCATCGCTAACAACGTCGAGGTTTTATTTGATCAACGGAACAGCCTGCTCGTGAAATTAACGTGCAAGCACTACTCCACAGACACGTGTACCCTTAACGTAGTTCTCGGGGATATTCAGCGTGACACAGTGTGACAAGGCTGACCCTTTGAATTACAGGCACAACAGAAACAGGAAGTAAGAGTGGGAGAAAGTTGTGGTGAAAGAGTACAGCAGGGTTCGCCACCATCCCCTGCCGGAGCCTCGTGGAGCGTTAGGTGTTTTCGCTCAATAAACACTCACAACGCCCGGTCTGGGAATCGAAACCGCGATCCTATGACCGCGAGTCCGCTGCCCTAACCACTGGGCCATTGCGCCTCCACCCATACATACATACATACATACATACATACATACATACATACATACATACATACATACATACATACAGAAAGCTATAAAATAGGTGAAGGTGATGAGATATGCCCTGTAAGTGGCAGCTCATATGCTATCAGTGACATAATATAGTATCTCTGGATGAGCCACTTAACATTCAACTCACCACCACCTAGTATCAGTAGCTATTGCAGAGCAGAATAGGCTATCATTGAAAAAACAGTGACAGCATGTAAACTAAATTGGTGTTTCCTTACCACTTGTGGATATTTTGGCTCCTTCTGTGGCCAAAGATCCTGTTTGAAATATTCACAATGCAAACCTAACTTTCAGTCCTATTACCCTTATGGTAATGGATTCAGTGGTTCCCAAAGTATGCAAGACTGCGTTATTAAATGCGTCTTTTCTTAGTCAAAACGATAAGTTGTAATCTGGAAGAGATTTAGCTACTATTTCTAAGATTTCGAGCGAACGCGCAGTAGCTTTCTTGGAACTATCACTTTCATACCTTCATAGAAAGATCCATTTAATCTGTATAACTTTGAGGAGAAACAATCCTCAAAAGACTAGCGAACTCTAGTGAACTTCCTCTCTCTCTATTATATATACATATATACGAACGTAGTAAGTAACAGCTAACCTTTAGGCGCTGTTTTGGACGCCGTTGTGTCTACCACTCTGATTGGTTGGTATTAGCACAATTTGTCTCTTACTCTATCTCTTACTCTTACTCTATACAACCTAACCAATCACAGCCTCCAAATAAATCACGTGAGACAGTTTGTTCTAAACTCCATTTGAGCCTACCGTTAGCTATAAGAACTCACCTCTTCCTAGTTTCGAAGCCTGTTGGTTCCAGACCTTCTAAAGTCTAACCACTGACCATATTACAGCGACCTCCATCTTCGTCGCCACCATCATGTCTCTCACCAACGTCGTCAACAACATCTCTGCACAGCACTGACAACACTGCACAGGTCCTAACATATCGCTGTTCGTGAGCTTCCTCACCAGGGTTAACAGCAAACATACAACCTACGCAGATGCATGTAGATATATGAATAAATTGTCCATCAACCACTTCCATTTATCATTCGGCTTGTGTATACATACGTGCATGTGGCCGGCATTAAAGACATTTAAAGTTACTACCTTATTCCATGTATTTCATTATACCGTGTATCTGTCAATTGATATTACAGCCTTCTGAGTAGTCACATTAGATGGTTCCAAAACCTGTTCTTCTATAAGACCATCTCTGCAAACCAATTTAAATTCTTTGATGGGGGTCAACGAAAGTGACTTTTGGGTGGGTGGGGACCTTTCAGTTCCTACATTTCTACGGTCGAAAATTATGTTTAACGATAATTTAATACCACAAGAGCTGTGTTTTGTATTCATTGGAGACATGTTGCATCACCATTTAGTGAAGAACGTCCAAGACATGTCCGAAATGTTTGCCGAAGATAGAGATACTCCTGTAGCTACTGCATTAACTACCGACACCCTTATTTTTATATAAATACTTTTAGTTTATCTTGTGTCATTTGACACCATTACTTCTCTCTAGCTTCATCAAAGGACATCATATTGGGATTTAAACAAGCCGTTATTGGATATGTTTTCCAGAGAACAAGCTGTCAAAGTCTTTCCTGAGTTCAGCTATCGTTTGCTCTGAATCTACCTCAACCACGATGAGAAAAGCATTTGACTCATTCAAGGCCTTGAGTAATGACAGTGTTTCTTCTGATGAGGATCTCTGAGTCGTGCTCTATCCAATTCATTATCTGTATCTGTCAGTTACCGCAGTTCTACTCGAGGATTTATGGAATAATGTTTGGTTGTAAATGGGAGCAACACCTTTTGTTCTTTTTCCCGGAATCCCTCTGATTCCCTGTAACAGCTGGAGATTGGCGGTTGTCATCTTCTGTAACTAATACTAACTGTTACATCATCTAGTAGTTTGTACTTTACTTCAATAACTGATGTAATCTCAATGAACTTATCAAGAAAGTTATCAAGGTGGCCATTCTGAAGAAAAAAAAAACTCTGAAGAAAAAATGGGTATGTGCATACTGAAGAAAAAGGGCTACACCTTTTTTGCATGGGGAATTTCCCGATTGCATCGGATTTATAGTTAACAACTCGCTGAAGAATGATCAAACTAAAAGACAACAGATCTGAACACAACTTATTCTCTATATCTATACCTCTGAAGGTCCAACAGGATTTATCAGTGTAAACGTTACTATCTTATCTTTCATGTCTGGAGTGAAGGATGGATTCTATCAATCCTTGACGCCATTCCTTAAAATGTTTGGGTCACTTTGGAATTGTCAAGATCTTGTGGTGAGACTAATTTTATAATTGCATGATTAGACTTAAGTACTCGGAAATTGGCTCCAGGCGTGAGTTTCCAATGATTGGTCAAGTGACCAGTTATGTGATGCTGAAATACTTTGTCGAGTCAAGCATTTGGATTGGTCTAGTTTTACGCGGGATACGAAGAGTATATCCAATCGCATTGCACAATAGGCCACCAGACGCGACAAATTTAGAATGTTGGTTTGAGCCAGTTTTTGTTATTAAATAGCATGAGGTTTTTCATTTTCACCGGTGAGAGCAAGGAGAGGGGAGAGTTTGTTTTCAGGAAGCCACGTCACATTATTTTTATTCTTGTTGAAGGATGTGTAACCAAGCTTGACTGAGCTGAAGAGTCAACTATGGATGATTCTCTACAGTTCAAATTTTCTTCGTGATGAATTATCTGGTTCGTTGTATAATTTTATTTAGCTTGTTAATCAAAAGCTGGCTTTTGGTATTATTCCCATAATTTTATATACAACTCATGGGAAGCAAGAATTTGTATTAAAAGGGCCAGAGAACAACCCTCCAGCTAAAATTGGTGACCCCGACGTGATACTACATAGTATCTTCGCAGGCATATCATTCACCAGCTAAAATCTCATAAGAATTGATTAGTGGAATTTCTATTTAAAAACTGCGTCAAATAATACACTTTGTTCAAAAAGGTTGCCTATTAAATTACATGTGAAGGCGCGTGGCTTAGTAACTAGGAGTCTTCAGCTCACGATCGCCGGGTCATGAGATCAATACCTGGCGAGACATTGTGTCTTTGAGCAAGACACTTTATTTCATGTTGCCCCAGTACACTCAGCTGGCAAAAATGAGTACTGCCTGTATTTCAAAGGGTCAGCCTACTCACATTCTGTGTGTCAGTGTATCTTCCTGTGAGCTACGTTAAGAGAACGCGTGTCTGTGGAGTGCTCAGCTACCTGCAGGTTAATTTCACGAGCTGGCTGTTCCGTTGATCGGATCAACTACAACACTTGTCGTCGTAACCGACAGTTCCAGTATGTATTAAACTACATATAAATTTATTTCGTCTATACCGGAAAAATACAGCTATTCATGTCCTGGTTATGTAGTGAGAAAAAGAATGCAAAAATAAATTTTCCCTTGTACGACCAGGCAAAAAAAAAAAAAAAAGAAGTTATCTCAAAAATAAACATATCCATGAATTAATTTTGATTTTTTGACGCAAAGTGAAATTTTTAACCACATGGTCATGCAAGCTTTCCACAAGAAGAGATCATGATTGTTCATGTAATTGGGGTCAACTGATCAGCGAAAATCTTTTTCTCAACAATAGGGCTTAAGGAAAATACCTCTTCTGATGTATTTCCCCTAAAACATATTGAGTAGGCTAGATACAATTAAAATAGGGTCTCACATACATAATACAGTGAGTTGTAAACCTTCGAGCAACTGCAACAAGTAAGGGGAATAATGCCAGTAAGATCAGTTGATTGAAGTATTTGGAGAATGTAGTCAATATGGATTTAGAGTTAGGTATAGTTTTTCATCTGCATTGTCTATATCAGTAACTCCCAAGGCCGCATACAACCTTCAAGCATCCTTCCAGCTGCCCCCGTCATTTAAAAAAAAAAAGACATAGTAATTTAGAAAGTCCTCCTGCATATTCAGAAATACTGGTACCAGACCTAAAATGCCTTGGAAAATATCAAGCACAGGTCTGTCTTCAAATGAAGTTGCACTATTTTTGTTCATTCACTGACTCGAGTTTGCAACGACTTCATCGAGATATACACACGCGCACACATTGGCAAGAAATAGTTGTTCAGACAAACCAATTACAGCACAGTAAATGAGCATTATTGATCTGTGTATTTTGTTATCTTCGATTACCGGTGTTGTTAAAGCAAGAAACCACTCAGTCAGCTATTATTCATTCTTTCATCGGCGCATTATCATCCATTTTCATGGCAGAAGTGTCTTCGAAGAAAGCTCGTAGACTTATGCAAGAAAACCGCGAATTTCAAGCTGATTGGGAAGTAATATATTTTGTAATTGAAAAAGATGGGTGCTTCTTTGGCGTGTGATCTACAAGGAAGATTACTTTAGGTTACTTTTTAGTTTATTTTTCAATTTCTAAAAACCCGTAAGATGTTGGCTAAAGATTTTTACAATGTGATCAGTGACAAGACGGAGGCAGTTGCATTTTTGCAAGAGACCAGAAGACAATTGCATTTTTACAAGAAACTAGCACTAAATTCTTTAAAAAAAAACCCAAGAAACGTGTCACTTTGGCGCGTGTGATCTACAATTTAAAGGGAAATTACTTTAGGTTACTGTTTAGTTTATTTTGTGTTAGTGCTACTTTCCGTGTGATCTACTTGAGCAAATTTACTTTGGTGGGTGATCTACACGTTTATTTTAATTATTATATGGTTTTCTTCTTATTAAAATGACAAGAATTTTGAAAAAAGTATGTACAAAATAATTTAAAAAGTAACCTAAAGTAATCTCCCTTGTAGTTCACACGCCAGAGCAGCACCAAAAGATGGCAAGGGACACTGCCTTTTCTGTCCTGTTGTGATAAAGAGTTTGAAGTCGTTTAATGTTGAGAAGCACTACGAAACTCATTCTATAGAATACAATTGCTACCAAAGAGAATCAAGGAAAAGCAAGTTGGAATACTTAAAATCAGCGCACACAAAGCAAGCGAATTTCTTTAAACAAGCGATTCTAAGGACGTAACATTGGCATCGTACAGGATTAGCTACCTTCTGGCTTGCCACAAGAAGTTGTATTCTGATGGCAAATTCATGAAACAGGCTATTGTCATATTCACTGAAGAATATTGTTCTAGCATTGAAAAAGAAGCTAAGAAAATATAGCTCAGTAATGACACAATTACTCGACGAGTTGAAAGCATATCACGTGACCTACACGACTGGCTTCACAGTAAATCAAGGGATTTTGTTTGCTACTCTGTTGTTTTTAGCGGCACAAAAAGACATTACCGATACAGAGCAATTAACTGTGTTCATCAGGAGAGTCATGCCAGGCTTCCACATTTACGAAGTTTTCGCGTTGCATTGAATTTACGCCTCCATCCCCGCCAAAGGGACAAATTCATTCTGTGAATTTTTTGTAACAGTCTTCCCTCTATAAAAATAATAATTTTTCTTTAATTGATTTGTGCTTTTCATTTTTTTTTTTTTTTGGTGCGGCCCCTAAAAAACCCAGGTTTTGGATCTGGCCCGCATATTAAAAAGGTTGAGAACCACTGGTCAATATTGTCCGAAAATTTGGATCAATTGATTTCATTGGAAACTCGAGATGGAATTTTTGTTTAACAATTGCTTGTCTGAAGTTTCTCAATTCACTACATAACATTCGTGAGACCCTACTGTGTTTCAAAGAACCAACAACGGAGCCTCGACGTGGTAGCTATTTGTTGATTAGCTTCTGGTCAAGTGTAATCCACTTTACTGGTTATTAAAGACGCTCCATCCGTGAACACTCTGTCTTTTGTATATCTAGGACTATTTTGTCCATTGTTTCATTTCATTTTAAACACAGTCGGTATGGTGTGATTTGAAGAAAGATTGACTACTTTTGTAGGACTTAAGCGTAGAAGCACCCTTGTTCGCTCAACTTACTAGAAATAGCAATCAGCTCTCCCTCGAATTACATCCTTGCAATTAAAACATTATGGTGAACAAGATCAATCTCATCTATCTTGGAGGATTGTGAAGACCAAATCACTAAAAGAAATGTAGTTCTAGATACAGAATGTTTGAAAAAAGAAAGAAAGAAACTCAAAGGTAGATTGCTTTTGATCATAGGTCCGTTCATCCGTTCATCCAGTGATGGCCCAGGGTTTAAAAAAAAGCAACAGAAGAATACGAGAAAGTTAGTGACAATTTTCACCTGCAAATAGTAAAAAAAAAATCGCAGTGTGATAGTTTCACTTCCTTCCGTCGAAGGGCTCTCTCTGAAAGGATAGGCTTCTCTTCCTCAGGGTAACATAATCTATCTCACTTTGAGAACTTTTGCATGGAAGTCAAACATAGACAATGTGTACCAAAGAAGAGCAGAAATGAACACTTTCATATGCCCTGTCTTTATTGGATCTTCTACACGTTCTAATGAGATAAAGTATAAGGCACTGATGTCTTCTCCGTAACAAACCACCACAAAGTACGTGCTACTCAGTCATCATAAGCTACTCATACTTGATTATATCCGACAAATCCATAAAGGTGTCATTTAAAGTGAACATATATATCAGACAAGAATACTAGTGGCTGTTCTCAGTTGTGCTATAAGAATGTTTTTTTTTTTAGCCCGACGGTAACACTTGGTGGATGTTGTCAATGATTACAACAGATAGTATTTCTTTAAACAGCATCTAGTAGTGGGGCCTTGGTTCGGGAGTTTCAAGGTTTTGATGAATGTGGGACCAACTCTTAGTCACTATTGATCCCAGGTCTACTCTGACTAGGAATAGCAGCCTCTGTCAGGGTCCCAGCTAGGGATTAAATAGCATGTAGCTACTCGATCCAGGATACGCAGAAATAATGAGATGCAGCATGGTGGATGACGAATATCATTAGAGTGAATGAACAGACAACGGACTGTCAACGGCCAGGATCAACCAGTTCAGTCAGCGAACTACTGATATCAACTGTAGTCTCATGATGTATGCAGATGAGATATTTCAGCTAGCGAAAGACCAATGTAACTAAAACCTAAGCCAGATATTGATGCTACATCACTCGATCGGGAGATCTAGTGTGGAAGTGTCGCATTCATCCTGGCAAGTCACCCGACCGGATGATGATGAAGACAACAATAGCGAAATTATTTTTATTTAACCTAATGTTAATCCTCCTCCAACACTCTTCTGATCAAAATGCTCCAACTGTGACCATCATCTCCTTTCCAGACAGAGTATCTAAAACGATATGTCATCCCGTTTTTTAAAGACTATTTGGTGTGATTTGAAGGAGATTTGACTGCTGCTTCTTGTATGTCGAACGTCACACAGAGAAGCTTTCATTGCAATATCTGGTATGGTTGTTTTTAGAGGGCGAAGTTTTCTGTAGCAGTAGTTCGGAACTAAGTTGGACAGATTCAGAGAAGTCTGAAAAGCTACCCTTCTTTATAACCGAACGTGCATCCAATGCTATAGTGACCATCATTTTGCAGTGACCTACCAATCATATTCAACGTTATTTTAGGTAACACAGCCTATTATAGAACATACATTGTAACTCCGAGTTTCATGATAGAGTGATTTACACAACTATCAGGCAAATTACCTTAACCAGTACATGTAAATATTGATGCAAGCTGGAAAGGAAACGTTACGAGGCACAACACTTACGAAATTTGAGAAATTCGAAAATAATAGTGGATAATGGGTGGGAGAAAAAGGAAATATCTAATATGTTATTGAATAAGACTATCTTCAACAAGACAATCACTTGCTATATCAAAGCACTAAAATCTAGTGGACTCAGACAAAATTTTTTTACACTCCAAACCTCCACAATCCCAAATTAAGAAGGGACGCTATTAGATCCTTTGATTTATACCTCCTTTTTCGTTAAACTTAAATTTTATATTGCTAAGAGCACTTTAGCCATGATTGATAAGCATTACTTTGTTAACCATAAATACACAAAATTATTAATGGGAACAATCTTAAATTGAGTAGATGTACTATCAATATAAACAATCTAATAATTTATAAGTACTATCAATATAAACAATCTAATAACTTATAAGTCTTCAAAATTAACTGAAGTTAACTGTTCATACGGAAAACTAATACATGCCCACTTAATTAGCCATATAATGCTGAAGCAGAAGCCATCTCCATTACACTGAGCATTGATATGGTTCATAAACACTACATGAATATGACAAAATAAATTTAAACAATGATACTTTAATCGTATCTTTTTTTTTTCTTGCTTCTGACATGAAAAAGGAATATAACAGTAATTGATGAATTACATTTCGCACCTGAAAGAGCATGCTACTAATTTCAATCTTCTATAAGACCATATTAAGAACGAGAATAAAATATACGATATATAAATATACAAAGATGTGATGTATGAAAAGAGCCTAATACTTAAAAAACGTAATCATGCTGCTAATTACCTGAACACAAGATATGAGATATTTACAAAATGCCGCCACTTTGGCAAGCATTTACCGAGAAAACTGGAATTCATAGTCATTATCTGACTAAATGGTACTAAAACTAAGCATACACACATTTTTCAATTTATTCCTTTTTCTTTCTACATAGCTAAACGAAATTTTACTATTTTGATTTGATATCCGTAAACCTTCTATATGCATTGGATTTAATAACGTCAGCATATATGGTATGTGTGTAATATATATATACGTATGCGGGCATATATACTTAATTACTTGATATTACTGAAATAATTTCAACTCTACTGGATCCCTACACCATTCCTGAACTCAATTCACGTTTGTTAGTCTTTTTTTTTTTTTTTTTTTTTACAACTCCCATATTTAACTGCTACTATTTTCATATCTTTCAATTTTTCTACCCAAAGATAAACAGCCCATGTTATGAGTTCTACTCCTTATAACACTTTCTTCTCAGCACACCTGAAGGGATGCTTTGTATGTCATGAATATTTCAAGATATGTTAGTTAAGTTAATTATTTGTCTGATGTTGCTTAATGAATTATTTAATAAGGCACGAAACTCAGTTACAATGGATATAATTTTTGAACTGTATTACACGCGCGCGCGCGCGCACACACTAATGTACTGAATATTCTATTTTTGTTCCTGCAGTTAACACGCATGCATATATCTATGTATGTATGTATGTGTGTGTGTGTGTATGTGTTTGTGTGTGCGTGTGTTATGTATAAGCTTATACATGCATACTCAGACACAAAATACTTCAATAAAACAAAACTTAATACCTATTCCTACTTTTGTAAATATCTAAATTTACAGAACTATCCAATTCATATGATCGAGAATTTGTCTCACTTTTCCAGGTTAACAGAATTACGTAGCGTTGTATTGGAAAAAAAAAAGTGTTGGACAATAAAATGTAATACCATCGTTTCAATCAGATACATTTTCTTTGATTTAAATGCGCGTGTGTGTATGTGTATACTGAGGAAAATAAGAAATAGACGAAAATTAGTGGAGGTGTACCCATTGATTCTCATGTATTACACAACATCTTTAATACTGTACATTGCACATTGTACAATATTATGCAACACTGCACTATATCACACAAGAGGTGCATGAAATACACACCCTAAAGAGTGGTGTTGGACATTAAAATAAGAGCAGGTTCGAATATCATTCTATAAAAATACATGCCATATGTCTAAATAACAGTATATTGTGCTAATCAACAGTGTTAAAACTGAAATAGATAGAAGTAGTGTAGGAGTGTATTAGTAGCATCTACTGAAGATATGTCTCTTCTCGTAAAAATTGTCGTTTCGAAACCTTGTCATCAACTATGAATCAACCTGTACCAATCAGTTCTACTTATGAAATTCCCTAACCTTTACTAGCCCTTCCAGTACCTTCTCAGGAGATAAGCAGTCCAAGGGTACTGTTCCTGTCTACTAAGACTAAAGAAGAAATAAATTCGAAAAATCCACCACACTACCATCTCTTCCTTTTTTCTTTTCTTTCATCGTCTTTTTTTTTGTCTTTACCGCTGCACAAACACAAATAACTTACACCGAAGCTACACTTTCGATGTTCCGTAGTTTATAATAATCTCTTGTCATGCTTCCACGAAACTAGAACTGTTTCCGGAAGTAAACAACACAAAGCTGCTTTTGCTCTCAAGAAAAGAAGCGCGCTTGGGAAGTAATTACTTATTTGTTTGCTGTATTCAGTAACATGTATGGTGTGTATATTTCAAACTACTGTATACATTAAGTACCATACACAAACGTATATACGGCTTGTGATAGATAACAGCAGCAGTGTCGACAGTCGCAGTACTATCATAACACTAATAAGTGGTTATACATTACATTGAATGAGTTTTGTCAAGCTCCTCATATCGGTTTGTGTGTGTGCATGTGTATATGTAAAGCTATGCTTATTTGTTGTCTGTAGGGAGAAAGAAACAAGGAACTGTCTGAGAGAATGCATGTAATGTGTGCAGGTATGTAAATGAAGGGCCTTTCTGTTTGTATTTGTGTGTGTATGTGTATATATATATATATATATATATATATATATATATATATATATATATATATATATATATATATATATAAAGAAACAAAAACAACAAAGTTCGTCTCTCCGTGTGTGGGAGACAGTGAGAAAAGGGAAAACAAGTCGGAGAGCGTATCTATATGAAAGATGATGCCTGCCTTGTGTGTGAGAGAAAAAGAAGACAATGGTTATGAATATAAATTATATTCGTGAGAAAGAGAGAAATCATGTTTTATGAAATGTACCCAGTATCATGGGGGGGGGGTGAAGAGAGAGAAGTTACTGAGTGTGATCAGAAGGGTGAATGAAATAAGAGGTGAGAAATGTGTTTGAACAAGTAGTGTGTGTGTGTGTATGTGCGAAAGCAAGAGAGAGAAAGAAAATGAAACATGAAAAAAAGAAAAAAAAGAAAAAAAGAATTCATATATTTGAACACTCAGCTGTGTGAAAGACTGAAAGAAAGGCAAGCATTTTTTCAATGGTTCCTCTGAGGAGGTGGGCAATGGTAGTGGAACAGTATCCGTATCATTTCCAGTCCTTTCCCTTCGTCTGAATGGGGAAATATTTTGAATTATTTCAGGTTAGTTTTAATGGCGAGGAAGTGTGTGTGTTAGGGGTGAGGCAAAGTGAACCAACAAATTCCAAAGTGAATCGGTTCTAGAAAGGAAAGTCTGAATGATATATATTTTTTTTAATAAACGGTTTAAGGAGCGAGGATTTAAACATCGTGGGAGTGACATGCGGAAGAAAGGCCAGTGCAAATGGGTTGAAGCTGGAGGTAGTATATCAGCCAAGAAGATGTGAGGTATAAACTTGTTTGAGTCCACCTTCCGATGTATGTGTGTATAGCGCTTCTCAGTTGGAAAGTTAGCTGGAATGGGTGTGTTTAATAGGCAAATGCTTGCTCTTCTAGGGCATCTGACAAGAATTTTATTAGAAGATCCAAAGTTTCTTTCAGTTAAGCTCCCTTCTGTGAATGCTTGAATTCAATTTTTGCAAACATTTTCCAAGATTCCAGGAAATTGTCGAGTCCAGGTACGGCATACCCCACTCTCCAATTACTCCATTTCATAAGGTGTCTGCTCTCCAGTATGTGTGTTTGTTATAAAAATTGGGATGTTAATGGTTATATGATAGGAACGGATATTTGGTTAGCTGGATGTTGGTAGTCTGTTGTTGTTTAGACCCGAGTGAGTCATTATTACGTAGACCAATAATGAAAGGCGCTCCAGTCATGGCTACCCCTTGTTTCTGCCCGGTATTGGCTATCTAGAACTACGACATTTACTCGATCTCTGCTTAAATGCGATCACCTTCTTTGTTCCTAAAGATCAGTAATATATGTTTTATCCATTAATCTTGTTTACATTCGAATATAATGAGCGCTTCTTTCTCTACAGTTTTTGCCCTGCTATCTCGTATAAAATTTCTTGCATAATACGGTACATTATAAATTCTGTTCCATCCCTTTTCCAGAAATGTAATTTGAGGGAGATTTAGCTGATATTTTTAGTAGGTAGAGTGACATCTCGTAGAGTTCCCTACCTCACTCTATAAGTCATGTTTAGCCCATGGCAACATTTACCAAGAAGACCTGTGATCGAAGGAATTACAGCCATAACACCTTCGCCCTTTTTCCCCGCTATACTTATCATATACAATGCATTCTTTATTTATTTTTAACGGTAGGCTGTGAAATGAAGGAGAATTTGGCTGCTATTTCTACTTAACAAGTCGAACAACTGCATAGAGGCTTATTCTGTTGCCTTATAGTGCGTTTGTGTTTGCGCGTGTTGTGTGTATGTATGTGTGTGTGTTTTATGTGTAAGCCCTGTGTGTGTGCGTACTCTTTGTATCAAGTCTGGGTGGTGAATTGGTAGAACCATAAGAGCATTAGACAAAATTCTTTATAGTACTTCTTCCAGACTTAGTGTGCTAAGTTCAAATTTTGCTGATGTCAACTTTGCTTTTCATCCTTTCAGGATTGATAAAATAAAGCACCAGTCATGTATTGGGGTCGATGATATTGCCTAACCTCTCCCTTCATCTGGCCTTGTGCCTAAATTAGAAGCAATTGCTGATAAGCTAATTGTGTATTAAGGCCTTGCTACACTAAGTCATGAAGGAAACTGAAGCTTAGATATTTAATGTTTAGCTTGAACCCTTTACTAAAGACATAAGTCAGGGAATATGAACAGAAGGAAATCCCAAAGGAATGCAGATTTGTGGAAGAATCATCATGCATAATCTCCTAAAATTCAGATTTAAAAAAAGTAAACTCCAAAGCATATGATTCCCTATTTTAAAGTCATTTTATTGAGGTACTAGGTCAAGCAGGTTGATCAACTGAACAGGAGTTTCTTAACAAGCATAGACTGAATACCATTGTATACTATGTGAAGGCACATGACTCAGTGGTTAGAGTGCCAGGCTCACAAGATAGTGAGTTCGATTCCTGGACTGGGCTGTGTGTTGTGTTCTAGAGTAAGACCCTTTATTTCACGTTGCTCCAGTTCATTCAGCTGTAGGAATGAGTTGTGACATCACAGGTGCCAAGCTGTATTGGCCTTTGCCTTTCCCTTGGATAACATTGGTGGCATGGAGAGGGGAGGCTGGTATGCATAGGTGACGGCTGGTCTTCCATAAACAACCTTGCCTGGACTTGTGCCTCTGAGGATAACTTTCTAGGTACAATTCCATGGTCATTCTTGATCGAAGGGGGTCTTTACCCTTTTTACTATGAGCCAGAAATAGGAGTCTCAATGTGGTCATTTAACTTGTTAGAAATACCAATGTAATTTCCCTTCAATCATAACCTCTGTCTTCAACAAGGAAGGAATGCTTTAGATAATGTAATTCTAGATCTGTTGGTTGGCACTTTATGGCAGTACCAACCAACATCCATATCCTCTGGAAAAAGATGAGTTGTGAACATTATTCTCCTGCCTGTATTCTTCTAACTACTTTTACTCTTTATTCTTCTATTTTAGTAATCTATTCTATTTTATTCTTTATAATCTGTGAATTTTATTCCTTCATCATCATCATCATCATCATCATCGTCATTGTTTAACATCTGCTTTACATGCTGGCATGGGTTGGACGGTTTGACTGAGGGCTGGTGAGCCAGAAGGCTGCACCAGGCTCCAATCTGATCTGGCAAAGTTTCTACAGCTGGATGCCCTTCCTAACGCCAACCACTCCAAGGGTGTAGTAGGTGCTTTTACGTGTCACCAGCTCAAAGGCTCGTCAGGTGGTACTGGATTCAACCATGCTCAAATGGTGCTTTTTACATGCCATTTGCACAGGAGCCAGTCTGATGGTACTGGCAATGACCACACTTGAATGGTGTTTTTTACGTGTAAACTGTAAATTTTCCCCGTCTAAAATATTCATACCTTGTCTCTGATGACGGAATACCCAATGCATAGACATGCTAACCAACTTGGTTTATCCCAGAAACAGTTGTAAGACTTCAAGTATTCACCTTACCCTAATTAAATTATTCTAAATGACTTTAGAAGTTCGTTTTGCCATGGTTTTGATTTTTCCTCTAATATGTATGTATATATATATATATATATATATATATATATATAAATATTTATATGCAGTTAAATATATGTCAGGTCAAAGAGTGACTAATGGTTTTGCATCCATGGATGTGAAACCATCGGTCACTCTATGATTAGACATATATTTAACTGCATGTAAATACCTTACTGCTTTATCCTTTAGGGTGTGCTTCTTTTTTGGATATAGATCCACTGACGATATATATTTATATAAAAGTATGTATGTATATATATATTTATATAGAGAAAGAGAGGGGTGCAGGTGTAGCTGTGTGGTATGCGTTTTGCTTCCCAACCACATGGCTCTGGACTGCACTTTTTGGGCAAGTGCTTTTTACTATAGCCTCAAGCCTACCAAAGCCTTATGAATGGATTTCATAGATAGAAGTTGAAAGAAGCCCATTGTATGTGTGTGTGTGTATATATATATAAGTGTGTGTGTCTGTTACTGTCTCCTTGCCTTGACATCATGTGATAGTTATAAACAGATGTCACTGTCATGCAAGTGATGTCCTTCATTTCCAATCTTCTGTGACATCTGGTTACGGGGAAATATTATCTAACATGGAAACAAATGAGGGTTAGTGACAGGAAGGGTATCCAGTTGTAGAAAATTTGCCTTAACAAATTTCATCCAACCCGTGTGAGTATGGGAAAGTGGACATAAGAAAGAAGTTGATAATGATGTGTGTATGTTTGTGTGCATCTATATATATATATATATAT
Source organism: Octopus bimaculoides (assembly GCF_046866305.1). Taxonomy (NCBI): domain Eukaryota; kingdom Metazoa; phylum Mollusca; class Cephalopoda; order Octopoda; family Octopodidae; genus Octopus; species Octopus bimaculoides. The sequence goes on along the minus strand of NC_142938.1, from coordinate 22,327,612 downwards.
ATATATATATATATATATATATATATATAAACGAACCGACACAAGAAAAGAACAATGTGAGTACATGGTACATGTAGTGTATTAGCAGATGCTCAGGAGTGGACAGAAAAATGGTTTAACGTTTTGAGCAGATGCTCTTCTTCGGAAACAGAGGAAAGTTCAATAGAAGGGAAGACGGTGGAAAAAATCACCAACGATTCACATGTGGTTACATTTTGAAATGACTGGAAGGAAATGGGTAAAAAAAAGTTCTTTCTAAGACAGGAGAGTGTAAGAGGAAGTATGTGTGGATATGTGCATGCTGCAGATCTGTGTGTGTGTAATAGCACGTGTGTGTGCATATGTGTGTTTATGTGTGTGTGTGTGTGTGGTTTTGGCTGTGTATGTGTGAGTGAACTTGTGTTGCTTACTGTTGTAGGAAGAATTTAGTAGTAGGAGTGGCTGTCTTTTGTGTAGTGTTTCTCCACATTTGCGTAGGGGAATGGTCAGTACAAAGGTGTTTGACTGGCAGTTTGAAGTGTGTGTGTGTATGTGCGTGTAGTTGTGCGTATGTACGTATATATATATATATATATACACACACACACACACACACACACATATATATATACATACATATATATATATATATATATATATATATATATATATATATATATATATATGTGTGTATGTGTGTGTACATATATATGCACGCATTTTTTTATTGTATATTTAGAATGATTATTTAATATGAAAACTTTAACAATGAAAACATTTGCTCAAACTTGACACCTCCTCAGTAACATTATATTTCATTAGTTGGCATGAGAAAATCTGTTTTATAACTAAAAATATCTCTTTCCGCCTTAGAAGTTCATGTTCTCTCTTTATACTGAAGAAACTGTTCAATCTGCTTAGATCAATAATAGTTCTTTGTTTTCATCTTTGAAAATTACTGTTCTTCATTACAATTTATAAGCATTTAAGCCAAATAGATATGTGAGGCAATTTCTACATTGGAAAACAAAATTCCAGGTGGTTGTCTGATATCAAATAATAAACCTGCAGCTCCACAGAATCATTTTTTGTGCCAACATGAGGAGGAAGATTAGTTCTCAGAAATAAAATCTTGGTATTTTCCCAGGCTTTCTTCCAAATCTTCTAATTCAAGAACAATAATATAAGCATAAGCTTGGCTATGTTATTAAAATGTTTGTTTCTTAACCATGTTGTCTAGGTTCAATCCCCCACTGCATGGCACATTCCACCACAACTTCAGCTTCAATGTCTTATGAGTAGAATTTGGTAAATGAAAACCGTGCTGAAGCCTGTCATTTTTATATATGCATGTGTCCATGACAATGTTTCTGTTTACATGGGTCTAAAATTCCAGTGTTGTTTTCATTGTTTCAAGTAACCTGCTTGTTAGCAAAGATTTCTATATTAATCACCAGGATATTTGCAAACTTAAGAATTTATATTAAACCAAATTAATATATTATTGCAATTTCTATAATAATATTAATACACTTTTGCCACTATGGGTAACATCAAAAAATATGGCATTGATAAAATAATTATAGTTCAACTTTTATCAAATTACCTATGACAGCAAAAGTATACTTCCAAAGTTACATATCGTATGACAGGTAACACTATAGTAACAATAATAATAATTCTTTCTACTATAGGCACAAGGCCTGAAATTTTGGGTGAGGGGACAAGTTGATTACATTGACCCCAGTGTTTCAATGGTACTTAATTTATTGACCCTGAAAGGATGAAAGGCAAAGTCAACCTCGGTGGAATTTGAACTTAGAATGTGAAGATAGACAAAATACCGCTAAGCATTTTGCCTGGCATGCTAACAATTGTGCCAGGTTGCTACCTTAGTAATAATAATAATGATAATCCTTTCTATTATAGGCACAAGGCCTGAAATTTGGAGGAAGGGGATAGTCATTTATATCAATCCCAGTGCTCAACTGGTACTTATTTTATCAACCCTGAAAGGACGAAAGGTAAAGTTGACTTTGGCAGACTTTGAAATCAGACAGTAAAGACAGACGAAGTGCTGTTAAGCATTTTGTCCAGCATACTAATGATTCTGCTAGTTTGCTGCCTTTACTCTAGTAATAATGGTTTCAAGTTTTGGCATAAAGCTAGCAATTCTGGAGAGGGGGTAAGTTGATTACATTGACCCCAGTGCTCAACTGCTACTGTTATTGACCCTGAAAGAATGAAACCCAAAGTCGACCTCGGTGGAATTTGAACATAAAGATGGATGAAATGCTGCTAAGCATTTTGCCTGGCATGCTATTAGTTCTGCCAACTCACTGTCTTCTTTACTGTAGTAGTAGTAGTAATGATGATGATGATGATAATAATAATAATAATAATAATAATAGACAAAGCAAAATCCCTGCAATAGCTGAGAAGCTCAGGACTCAAAGCAGAGACTGAAGAATTTTTAATTGCAGCACAAGACCAAAGCCTCCCCATCAGAAATTACCAAAAACATATAATGAAAAGAAACATAACAAGTAACTGCAGAATGTGTGGAGATGGACAAGAAACAATAAATCATACTGTCTCTGGCTGCCCAGTCCTGCCTAAGAAGGAATATATTTGCAGACACAGAGTTGGGACCTACATACACTGGAAGCTATGCCAACACTATGGAATAACAACAGAAAAAAAGATGGTACAAACACATGCCAGAAAAGGTCACAGAAAATAAGAAAGCAACAATTTTATGGGGTATGCCAATACACACAGATAGAGAAATTAAGGCCATGTCAATGATCATGAAGGAAAAAAAATGCTTTCCAATTGATGTATCAATACCAACAGATGACGTTTCTCTAAAAGAAATGGATAAACTTTCAAAATACAAAAACCTGGAAACAGAGGTAACTTGAATGTGGAGTCTAAAAACAGAAACAATTCCTATCATAGTGGGCGCATTAGGTATGATAAAAAAATATTCAGACAAATACATAACAAAAACACCAGGACTAACAAATATATATAACATACAGAAAATTGCACTACTGGGCACTGCACACATCCTACGCAAAACACTTTCAATACAATAACCATAAGAGCATCACAGCAAACCACGGCACATACCCAAGGCACACAGAGCTGCGCTCGGTATTGAAGTGAAAGCACGTTATAAAAATAAAACTACTGAATAATAATAATAATAATAATAATAATAATAATAATAACAATAATAACTTTCAATACAACAAAATCATTTTACATCAATGCCACTTTCTTTTAGGAAATCATGAAAACTTTGAGCAAGCTGTTTAACATAACAACTTTCCATGTTCTTTCAGTAAATTCATAAATATTTCAACATGACAGAAAATAATGCAGAATGCATCGCTCAGTATTGGATACATTTGAGTTTGATTCTAATGATGCTGAGGAATATTTGTACTTTTGGAATTCATAGATAAGGCAATCAGATTAATAAACATTTCACTTCTTTCTAACACATTCACATGAAACTGAAAAAAGTGTCTTCCCTCTTGTGTATGTGTGCATAATAGCTAATATTTTATTGCATTGCTTCATTCACTAAAACCAGTGGCTTTCAAAGAGCGTGCCATTGTACACTGGTGTGTGTTACAAAGGGGTACTTAGAGCCATTGTCGGTGTTTCAAAATACAATTTAAGGCTTTAGGGAAGTCCAAACTAGAGCTCCAGCATTTTGAAAAATATATTATCATAAGTTTGTTGTATTCAAATCATTATTATTACTACTGCTGCCACCACTTCTATTTCACTATGCTTGCATAGGTCAGATGGGATTTATCAAGGCAGAATTTCTACAGCTGGATGCTCTTTCCTGTCACTAACCCTCACCTATTTTCAGGCACAGTAATATTCCCTCGTGACCAAACATATTGTCACAGTTGACTGGAATCAAGGGACATTGCTTATATGGCAAGTTATCCTCGTTTATATCTGTTGTATATACAATGGACTTCTGGGGCTACAGTAGAAAACGCAGTGGGATTGAACTAGAAATCATACGACTGGGAAGTCATCATCATCATTTAATGTCTGCTTTCCATGCTAGCATGGGTTGGACGATTTGTCTGAGGACTGGTGAACCAGAAGGCCACACCAGGCTCCAATCTGATTTGGCAGAGTTTCTACAGCTGAACTTCTTAAATCACACAACTATACTTGCACCTCTGATTAACAAAACAAGATAAACAAAAGCTTTTCTTATGCTTAACAATAAAATAGTTTCTTTTAAAGCTCTCCATGCAGAGAGAAACTATTTTTATATTCAGTTTTCAGTGTATCACAAAGTCAAACAGATTGAGAACCACTGATTTAAACAATCTTGAAGACAATATATATTACTATACATCAATAATAATATTGATACGTGAGTGTAATTTGAGATCATTTTCTTTTCTTTTTTTCTGTATTCAGGTGCAGGCATGGATCTGTGGTTAAGAAGGTTACTTTCCAATAAATGGGTTTCTGGTTCAATCCCGCTACATGACGCCTTGAGTGAGTTTCTTCTACTACAAACCTGGGTTGACCAAAGCCTCATTAATTGACTTGGTAGATGGATTACAATCGACTCCAGTGCTCAACTGGTACTTATTTAATAAAAATGTCACTGATTGAAAAAGCTCATCATACACACACACACACACATGTACGTATATACATGTGTGTACGAGGAGGTGCTGAAAAGTTCCTGGCTTTGGGTAAAAGAAAATAAGGAGGATCAGTTAATTATGATTTTATTCAACATATTCCCCTCTCAGATTCATACACTTATTGCAGTGGTCCTTCAGTTTTTCTAATCCCTGTAAAAGAATTCGGAAAGTTGGACCTTCAACCACACCTTTCACAATACCCTTAAAGCCAGGAATTTTTCAGCACCCCCTCATATATAAGTAATGGATGAAGTATACGTAGAAGCAGAAGTTGATGGGATCAAGAGTGGTTTTGTGTTTTATTTGTATTCTTTTATCTTTCCTACACATCTATGTCACCCTTCTTATAACATGTTATTGTATATATGAATAAGCCCAGGGGGAAAAATAAAAGAAAGGATTATTGTTATTTTTATATTTTGAGGTTGGTGTGTAAGTGGATTTATAGTGTTGTACAAAATGTCTTGTGGTATTTAGTCATGTCACTTTAGGATATGTGTTCAAACTTCATCAAAGTCAACTTTGTCTTTCATCTTTCCAGGGATGGAAAGAGGTGACAAATAAAATAGCAGTCAAGTACTGGAGTTTATATAGCTGAACAAACAGTAGTACAAGAAGCAATAAAATAACCTCACTGGAAAAAATAAATTAATTAAAAATTAATTAAGTAAAGGAATAAAAAGAAGTTTGAACAATAAAATGTCACAGCATTTAAAAGTTTACTGGAAAGTTTTAATTCATTTTCAGTCAATTTCTATTCCATATTCTTTAATATATAAGCACCCGAGACTCATTGTTACCAGACGTTTTTAATAGGATAACATTTTCAATGTTATGATGTTAAGTTGAATAATATAAAGGTCAACAAGTTCATTCTAATGATGCTGAGTTTGTGGGTGGGTGTAGGTCATTAAATGGTGGAGAGGGAAGTGATGATGGTGGTGGTGCTAATATTTGTTGTTTGCCTAAGGTTAGCGTTGTTGATGTTGATGGTAAGGTAATGGAAGGGCTGGTTATTGAATGGTAGTAGTGTTACTGTTATCCTTATTGTTTAGCCCTAGGTCAGTCCTGCTTGAGCAGACCACCTATGATCAAAAGCATTTCAACCACGACCATCCCACTGTAACTAAATTTGGAGAGTTTTACAAAAATGGAGAACATATTGTCCTCCTTTTTCTTTTTCTTAGTGTAATTTTCTTCTTCTTGTGTGTAATTTGAGAGAATTTGACTGCTATTTCTAGCAGGTCGAGTGTCCATGTAGAGGCAACCTCTTGATGTTATTGGTAGTGGTGGTCAGGTGGTAGAAGTATTGCTCATTGAATAGTGGCAGTGGTTCAGTAATAGTCATCGATACTGGTGGTGAAGATCCTAGAAGTTGAGTGATGGTGTTAGTGATGAAGGTGTTGAGGGATGGCTAATGGTAAATAATAACAGTGAAGGTGGTAGTGGTAGTGGTGGTGGTAGCAGGTATTTGGACACAGCTTCTTTTAGTGTTATCCTTTTTCTTTGTTTTTGCTGACCTACTCCAGTCTTTGCTGCTACTAACATCATTCCACAGCTGGAAACAAGACTGTTCTTGAAAATTAGCTGAGGTTCTTGCTGAAGGAGGAGAGAAGGCTAGCTGACTGTAAAGCTGATGGTAATTGACCTGTCATTATTAGCTGCAGATATGCTAGAGGAGGAGAACTGGAAGTATGAAAGGTGGAGGGGAAGGCAATAGAAATGGAGTAGAGAGGAGATGTTTGGTATTATGTGGAATGGATGGTGGTGTAGAAGTAGCAGTGTATGTGAGTGTGTGTGTTGATGGTGTGGAAAACATAATGGTTTGGATGAGGATGGTGTGTGGTCGCTGGTATGAAGTAGAGTGGCTGATATGGAAAGGAATCTACTGTGAACTAGGATGGAAGCTTAAAATATAACGCTCCGTCACCTTGTAATAATAATGAACAACAACAACAACGACAATAGCAATTATTATAATAGTTTTCCTCTGATGTTTTTATATCAGCAGAAAACCACGAATTTGTAGAGATGGGTGCAATCGATTCAAATTGACCTTATCGCATGCCAGGGATTCCTTTTATTGATCCTGGAGAGATGAAAGGCGAAAACAAACTCCATGGTATTTGGATGACAGAACAGACTAAACACTATTAGAGATTTAGTCTGCTGATACACTGTTAATACTACTCCAAGATGATGACGATGATGATGATGATGATGACAACAACAACAATAACAGCTATGATAATAGTTATTTCTACAATAGACACAAGGTCTGAAATTTGCAGGGAGGGAGCTATGTGATTAATATTAACTTCAGTGCTCGACTGGTACTTATTTTATTGACCCTGAACGGATGAAAGGTAAAGTCAGCCTTGGTGGAATTTGAACTCAGAACATGAAGACTGTCAAAATGCTACTAAACATTTCATCTGGCAAGCTAATGATTTTGCCAGTATCCTTTCCACAATAGGCACATGGCCTGAAATTTTAGGGAAGCAGGGTAGTTGATTACAATCGACTCCAGTGTTCAACTGATTCTTATTTAATAGAAATCTCCAACTGAGACATGAGTGTAGCTTATATAAACTAAAGCAAAATTAAATAATAATAATAATAATAATAATAATAATAATAATAATAATACCTATTGTCATAGGTGCCCTGGGAATGACAGTGAAACGGGCTGATTACTACCTAGCTCAGATACCAGGAAACCCCAAAATGGCTGAAGTTCAAAAGATAGTGCTCATGGGAACTGCCCATATCCTACGTAAAATACTGTCTATGTGATCTTAAATTTTAAAACAAACACATAATTTTCTTATGGTTTCTTAAACATTCTCTAGAACAACACTATGTACAAATCCAAATATATGGTAAACTAGGCATAACACCTACATGAACTTCTAACTTGTCTCTTGAGGTCTCTGGGTGAGACTTAGATTCAACTTGTACAAATGCAAAGCAAAAGTCAAACATAAAATAATAATAATAATGATAATAAAAAGAAGAAATGATAATAGTCCAATATACTATAGGCACAAATCTTTAGAGGAGAGGGTTAGTTGATTACATTGACCTCAGTGCTCAGCTGTTATGTATATCATCATGGTGTCTCTGGTTGAGACTTTGGAGCAGCTTATATAAATCAAAGCAAAGGCAAAAACATAATGATAATAATAATAATATTAATAATACTACGAATAACAATGGTTTCAAATTTTGGCACAGAGCCAACAGTTTTTGAGGGGAGGAAGAAGTTGATTACGTCAAGCCTGGTATTTTGACTGGTACTTATTTTATCAACCCCAAAAAGGATGAAAGGCAAAGTTGACCTTGGTGGAATTTGAACTTAGAATGTAAAGCTAGAAGAAATATCATTAAGTATTCTGTCTGGTGTGCTAACAATCCTGAAAGCTCACTGTCTTTTATATTTTCTATTATATGCACAAGGCCTGATATTTTGGAGAAGAGGGCTAGTTGATAACATTGACCTCAGTGTTCAACTGGTACTTATTTCATTGACCCCAAAAGGATGGAAGGCAAAGTTGACCATGGTGGAATTTGAATCCAGAATGTAAATAGCCAGAAGAAATGCCACTAAGCAATTTGTCTTGTGTGCTAATGATTCTGCTAGTTCACTGCCTTAATAATGGTTTAAAATTTTAACCAGCAAGTTTGGGGGAAGAGGGTAAATTGATCCCAGTGCTCAGCTGGTTCTTATCTATCAACACCAAAACGATGAAACGCAAAGTCAGCCTTGGCAGAATTTGAACTTAGAATGTAAAGATGGACGAAATGTCATTAAGCATTTTGCCCAGTGTGCTAACAATTCTGCCAGCTCACTGCCTTAATAATAATAATAATAATGGTTTCAAATTCTGCCACAAGGGCAGCAATTTTAGGTGAGAGGATAAGTCAATTACATCGACCCCAGTGTTTCACTGATACTTAATTTATCGACCCCAAAAAGATGAATGGTAAAGTCGACCTCGATGGAATTTGAACTCAGAACATAGTGGCAAACAAAATACTTCTAAGTATTTCACCCAGCGTGCTAATGATTCTGCCAGCTCACTGCCTTCTTAGTAGTAGTCGTAGTAGTAGTAGTAGTAGTAGTAGTAGTAGTAGTAGTAGTAGTAGTAGTAATAATAATAATAATAAATACAAAGACCTGGAAATAGAGGTAGCTCGAATGTGGAATCTAAAAACAGAAACAATTCCTATCATAGTAGGTGCCTTAGGTATAAAAAAAAATATTCAGACAAATACATAACAAAAACACCAGGACTTACAAATATATATAACACAGAAAATTGCACTACTGGACACTGCACACATCCTACGCAAAACACTTTCAATACAGTAACCATAAGAGCATCACAGCAAACCACAGCACATACCCAAGGCACACAGAGCTGTGCTCAGTAGTGAAGTGAAAGCATGTTATAAAAATAAAACTACTGAATAATAATAATAAATCTTGGAGTTTATAGAAACTGAAAAAAAGGAATTTTGTGATTGTAATGTATTTCCTAATGAATGTAAACTAATGTAAGTGGTTCTAACTGAAGTCAAAACCTGGACTGCCAATTCAGATTAGAGGAACAACTGCTTCAGTCAGTATTTCAATGAATATTCTCCACTTTCATTACATAATTATTTATACAAGGTACATAGTAAAACAATGTTGAAAATAAATAAATAAATATAACAAACAATAAAATTAACAAAAAAACGCTTCCCAGCAGCTTTAATGAAGTTGGTTACAGTTTATACTCATATGCATACACAAAAACGCAGACATTCCCTTACTTACAAATACACTGCATGTATACACACATGCATACATGCACACACACACACACTCCCTCTCCATCTCTCTCTCTCATGCAAGCATTTCCAGCATACTTTTAATGATATAAATTCTTGACAGTATTCCATTTGAAAAGATATTTTCTTTCCAAAAAATTCCTACAAATGTAGTTTGGCAATGAAAAAAAGCACACATTGGATAATTTGACTGAAAAGTAGACAAGATGCCCAGGCAGAGTCTCTATAACAGCTCAGTAATCGGTGAAGGAGAGTTCTTATCTTTTATATTGGCAATTTCAGAAGAAACCTCAGTGAAGAGTTGTTCCCAGTTCCATGGTTTATCTTCCTGTAGTTGTAAAAAAACCAGAGAATTATCATTTACAATGTTCAATCACACATTACTTGTGTTTCTCTCTCTCTCTCTCTCTCTCTCTCTCTCTCTCGTGCCCTTGTTCTGCCATTAATATCAGCTTTGCACTGAGGCAATGGTAGTTAGCAGAGGCATGGTTATATCTAATTCAAAACAATATCTACCCCTTCTGTTGTTGTTTAATCTCGTTCAACCTTGATTAAGCAGACATATGATGAAAGTCATTCTAGCTATGACAATCCAGTTTAAAAAAATTTTTTTTATATAGCTTTCAATCAGTTATGACAATATAGATTCCAGTTGATCTGATCAACAGAACAGCCTGCTCATGAAATTAATGTGCAAGTGGCTGAGCATTCCAGAGACACAAGTACCCTTAATGTAATTCTCAGGGAGGGAGATTCAATGTGACACAGAATGTAACAAGGCTAGCCCTTTGAAATACAAGTACTACTCATTTTTGCCAGCTGAGTAGACTGAATCAATGTGAAATAAAGTGTCTTGCTCAAGGACACAATGCACCACCAGGAATCAAACTCATGACATTAGAATCTTGAGCCAAATACTCAAACCATGCATCTTCTCATTTAGAGTATCTAAGACTACATTGCCCAGTAATGTCCTTTTTTTTTTAAGACAGTGGTGTGTGACATGAGAGATTTAGCTTTTATTTGTAAGCAGATTGAGTAACCACTCAGAAGTTTTCTTGTCAGAATGCTATCTTTGTTGGGACCACATGCTTTGAGACTAAAATCTTTGGATGCCAAGCCCTACAGCTGAGATAAAAACGAAACCAATTAAGGGAGACAATATAGTCGCTCAACTTGTTATAAACCACAGCCATATGACCCTTAAATCATATCCTAGTGCCTTAAAAAGGAAGGCTACATTAGACATTGTAGTCATGGATACACGAAAAGATGAGATAATTAGAACTGGAACACTTCTGATCATAGATGTGTTTGATGAGACCAACCCATGCCAGCATGGAAAGTGGATGCCAAAAAATGATGATGACCTGAGCTCAAGGTTAGGTGAAGGCTGACTGATGCTTTAAATAGAATCCAACAATAATGCCTCCTTAGCCTTTCCATCATCCAACAGGCAAAGCATTAAGATGTCTTAAGTACTGAATGTGAAAAACAAAGATTAAAACTTCAGTTTTCTTCCAGATCATCTCCTAGACTAGATTTCAACAACTATATTACTTATCACCTGCTTTTTTAAATTTTATATATTTAACACTCAATTGCACTAATCAATATAAGTAATTTATTTGCTTATAACGAGGGCTGCATATTTTCAGCACCCCAGTAAGGATTAATGCAGACTTGGCTGAAAATTAACATAATCATTATTCTTTTGATGTTCACTTTTCCATTCTTCCATGAGTCAGACAGAATTTGTTGAAGTAGATTTTTCACAGCTGGATGTCCTCTCTACAGCCAATCCTCACTTGTTTCCAAACAAGGTGTTATTTCCCCCATGGCCTGACATGTATTCACAGAAGATTGGAAATAAACATCACTTGTATCACAGTGATGCTCATTCACAACTAACACACAATGCCAAGACGAAGAGATATGATAGCGCGCGCACACACACACACACACACACACACACATGTGCGGTTTCGTTTAGTTTTTGTTGACAAAATCCAATCATAAGGCTTTGGTTAACCTGGGGTTATAGTAGAAGACACTTGCCCAGGAGCCACATTATGAGACTGATAATGAAATCATATGGTTGGGAAAGAAACTTCTGAACCACACAGCTGACAAAATAACTATTGTTAGATATACTGCCTGAGATGGGCTGTCTCCAGAGTGAATGAAGCTTAGCAATGACATACTAAATCATTATGCAAAGCTCATGACTCTATCACATTGTTAATAAATTTGGATTAACTGATGAAGATAATTTAGGACATTGTTATTGCTGCTGTTTAGTCTCAAGTCAACTAATGTGGCCTTTACTTCACTGCTATTTCTAGCAGAGCATGTGATCATGCAGCAGCTCCCATGTCGACCTGTTAAATGTGGATTAATTGATGAAGGTAATTAGGTTGTTGCTGTTGTTTAACCCTCAGCTAATCTGATCTCAGCAGATCTGTGATCAAAGATTTTCCAGCTGTCACCATTCTCTCTATCTATAGGTGTCCACAGCTACATTATCCAATGTGTCTTTTTGTTTTCTTTGTGTTTTTTTTTTTTTGAGACAGTATGTGTGATTCTGGCAGTTCAAGGCTTCTTTCTTAGCTTGAGGTAACGTATGCATGTATATTGTGTCAGATCATTCATGGAGCTACTGGTAACATGTAACCTGGTACAACTTGCTGCATGTTCAAGCTGTTGGTGACTGAACTAGCAACACTAGCAAGCCTGCTTGGTAAGGAGAGTGGTTTACATTAGACACCCTGTGAGGTGAAAAACAAAACCTGTCAAAGGATGGATGAACTCAATACAATCAACAGTCAGGAGACCTCCAGTCTTAGTTTAGATATGTCTCTAGGAGAAAGAAATTCTGACATAACACCCACTTCATTGTGAAACTGGAGATTTTACTCTTGCCTGTTTCTGGATTACTTAGTTTTGTGAGTGAGAGTCTTTGCAAAGTTGTGTTTGGTATTATTGACTTTAAATTTCAGCACTTGCATAGCTGCCATCCATTGTCTTTAACAACTATGAATAAGATAATTTGTCTGTGAGTTGACAGCCCCCATATACATACATATCTGCATGCATGGATATTGCCTTTGTAAATTGTGAAGGACTCTGGTAAATTGGCTCAAAACAGATAATTTACACTGAACTGAATGAACGTACAAATATACTGTAAAGAAATTTTTAAGGAAACAATCAGCTCACCTCAATCAGATCTGATTCTGGTAACAAGCACCTGGTTAACATCTTTAAATCCACCTCACCGTCCTGAGAAATAATAATAATTATTTATGATGATACTTGTTTAACTTTTCTTCATTGTATTGGATACATAAACACAATGCTAAAGTTACAGCAAGACACCTATCCCTGTCCCTCTATATCTCTAATCTCTCCTCAACTGGTACAAAGCCCTACCCTCTGTGTAGGTAACTGTTATAGGTGCTTAGGAGAAATACATCTGGTAGAGGTTTAGAGGAGAGAGAGACTTCCAGTAGAGGTTAGAGGAGAAAAACTTCCAGTATAAGTGGTGGGGGTGGGTTGGGAGGGTGCACTGTGGAATGACAAAACACTATAACTGCCCTATCCCCTAGCTGAAGCCGATGAAGCATAGACACAGACAAAGCAAAAGCCACTGATTAACAATCAACATGGCAAAGCAAGTGGGTAACAAACTGAGAGAGAGAGAGAGAGAGGGGGGTGAAATTTTCAAGAATTAGGGCTATAGTCGAGGAAACAGTGGAACTTTTGGGATAAGATAATGGGTAATAGGCAAACAATTGAAGAGATGGGATTTTTAAGATTCAGAGCATGAGTAAACAGAATTGAACAATTGGATTACATAACTTTGCTATAACACGGAATAAATGACACTTTGTGGCTAAATAGATAACTAAATGAATAATAGTAAGAATTATAATGAGCGCTATAGAGTGAAAAAGAGTTGAACATTTGCATTTCTTAACTTCACTATAACTATAACATAACATACGGCATGGAGTAAACAAAACTTTGTTACTAAATAGATAAATAAATGAACAACAATAATAATTATAAGGAGCATTAAAGTGAGAGAGAATTAAATATAGGCTTTCTTAAGTTTACTATAACACATGGCATGGAGTAAATGAAACTGTATGGGTAAATAGATAAATTAATGAATAAAAATAGTAATTATAATTAGTGCTATAAAATGAAGTATAAAAAGTGTCAGGCTGGAAAACAAAAGTTGCTTATCTGAATATTTTCACTTTGTAATTTGTGGCTGAGATTGCACTTCCTGAATAATAATGGTTTCAAATTTTGGCACAAGGCCAGCAATTTCAGGAAAGGGGTAAGTTGATTACATCAAACCCAATGCTCAACTGGCACTTATTTTATTGGCCCTGTAAGGATGAAAGCAAAGTTGACCCTGGTGGCATTTGAATTACATAGTTGGGAAAATGCTGCTAAGCAATTTGTCCCAGCGTGCTAACAATTCTGCTAGCTCACTGCCTTCACTGCCTTAAATAATGATGATAATAGTAATTATTTCTTATATAGGAACAAGTGCTTGCGTAGTATACTTAAAATTAGATGGCCCGAACACATAAGCAATATGGAGCTATGGCAAAGAACAAATCAAGTTTCAATTAGGGAGCAAATATTTAAAAATAAGTGGATGTGGATTGGTAGCACGATTAGAAAAGACACACCAAATGTAGCGAAAAGTGCTTTACAGTGGAATCCGGATGAATATAGAAAGAAGGGTAGGCCTAAGAACTCGTGGCGTAGATGAACACAAAAAGGAACTAGAGAAAGGGGGACATTCATGGCAGAGTATAAGTACAGAAGCGAAAAATTATGCGACATGAAATTCAATTATAAGTGGCCTATACTCCACATTGGAGGGTTAAAGGCAAGAAAAAAAAAATAGGAACAAGACCTCAGTCTGATAGGGAACAAGAAATTGAGAATGTGACATTAATGAAATAAAATCACTATAAGATATCAGTCAAGGTTATCCACTATGATATCACATATACTATATCCCATCCCATACATCAGCTAAATCATCAATCAAGATTTTTACCAAAATACCTGACAGCATATCAACTAATATCCATGAGGGTGTCATTAAGTTATTTCTCATAACATTCATGGGGTTATATAGAAAGTTATTAACTCTACTTACCAGCGAAGGAAATGCAGCCTGCTTCAAGTCATTGTCCAATTCTCGGTAGGTCAACACTTTACTGATCTGGACCCTGGAAAAAGAGTGACTTAATTATTCTATATATATTAATTGATAGAGAGAGACTTCTAATGGTGCTTCCAATGTCTACTGTTGTTTACATTGAAGTCTAAGCAATTAATTCACTTAAGAGGTATTTCTTCCTTCAACCATTATTTAAAGATTGGAAAAATTTTCAGTGGTGTCCCCTGACCTAAAGGCCAGTTGTTGTTGTTGTTTAGCCCTAGGTCAAACCTGAGCAAGCAGGCACATGATAAAAGTGTTCCAGCTGGGACATCCTTGTTTTTTTTTTTTTTTATCCATCAAATCAATGTATCTAAGACTACATTATCCAATGTATCATTCAGTTATTTTTTTTTTAAGGGTATGGTATTGAGAAAGACTTGGTTGCTATTTCTAACTTGTTGATCAACCATACCGGGGTTCCTATGTTGGCTCATAATGTTTTGAGTTGAGAGTGTAGATAACCATGGGTACAAGCACCACTCTGGTACCTCTGTAAACTGTCAATTTTTTGCATAAACCTTTTTTTTTTGTAAATACTGAAGCTTCTTGAACCTTGTTTTATATATTTAAAACTAATTCTTGCTAAGTGACGGATTTACTCATGCATGGGCAGATGTTGAGTGATGAGAATTCCTGCAAACTACCTACATTGGTTCTAATCCACTATTTCCAAATCTTCCAAACCTATTTATAGAATTTTTATTCTCAACATTTCTACTTTTGAGTATTCAGGTACAACACAACTGACTTTCTGGACATTGATGGTTCAGAGCCTCTTATCACCTGCATTTATTTATAAGCAGGAACTGCTACCAGGCTAGTTTTCTCATACCTTGCACAGACAAGTACCATTACAGTGCAGTATTAATAATCTTGTATCATTTATACTAATGTATTGGTACCTGTATTTCATTTAACTATTTAAGTAAATTTAATATTTGTTTAATTTAGAGTGTGTTGACCAAGGTGATCACCCCTGGTTCAGAAAAGTCAATAATACTTTTATTGACTTTTAATACGCAGGAGTGGCTGTGTGGTAAGTAGCTTGCTTACCAACCACATGGTTCCGGGTTCATTCCTACTGCATGGCACCTTGGGCAAGTGTCTTCTACTATAGCCTCGGGTCAACAAAAGCCTTGTGAGTGGATTTGGTAGATGGAAACTGAAAGAAGCCCATCGTATATATGTATATGTATATATATGTGCGTGTGTGTCTGCGTTTGTCCTTCCCAACATCGTTTGACAACCGATGGTGGTGTGTTTACGTCCCCGTAACTTAGCGGTTCGGCAAAAGAGACCAATAGAATAAGTACTAGGCTTCCAAAGAATAAGTCCTGGAGTTGATTTGCTCGACTAAAGGCGGTGCTCCAGCATGGCCGCAGTCAAATGACTGTAACAAGTAAAAGAATAGAAGAATATGAAAAGGCTTTGAAACCAAAGGTTTCAGAAAATTGATGTACATCAGAAAAAAAAAGGTCAAAATTTGCAAGAAATAAAAGTTTGTCAACAGAGTAAGTTATGCATGAGATTATTAAAGCTACTGATAGTGAGGATATTACATCAGGAGAAATGTTTTCCATATTATTTCCAGTTTGTCCAGTGGTGTTGCAAGGGTTATCAGCATCCAGAGGCAAAGACAATTTTGGTGCCCTAACTTAATTAGCAACGAAAAGGAAATTTAGCTCTGTTTCACACCTGCACTCAGAGACAACTTGTCCCTAATCCTTGATGTGCACTGCTGGTTTTGCTGTCTGCTCTGACTCAGTTGCATTAATAAGATTACAATAGTAGACAGTGGTTTGTGGATTACTCATTAACAACCCCATGACTGCTTAACAAACACTGTTTGTTTCTTTTATCTTGAGCAAGTAGAGATGTAACAAGAGTAACATACAAGCAATTCTAAGGGTTCAAGTCTGTCAAATGAACTACAGATGTTTCTCAGGCCAAGGAAAAGAAAATGTTCATCACAAACAATCAAAAGCCAACAGCATTGTTATTCTAAATACTGAAATTAGAGCCAGTGAAAATGCTTTTGAAAAATTATGAAACTCCATGAACACCTCAAACCTAAAGACAAGTTGTTCAATTTTTCTTTCAGCATATTATTTAGCTCAGAATAACAGATCAGACTTTGATCACTTTGGCTTATTGGAACTTCAAAAGAAAAACGGTATTGACATTGGAATTTGACTACATTCTTGCACTAGTGCTACACAGATAATTAATCACATAACCATTTATATGAAAATGGAAATCTGCCAGCATATCAAGCAGATAAATGGCAAAATTTCTGTTTTCACTGATAAATCAACAAGCCTAAGTATTAAGCTCACTCTAATAGTTTATTTGAAATGTGAAAATGATAAAAAAGGTAACTACCATTTTATGTTTTTACACCTAATTAGGCTGTCTGATCAGAAATTGCTAAATATCTATTGAATTGTAGCATCAACTATGGGTTTGATGCTGTTTACTTGAAACAAACTTTTAGTATTTATTAGTGATGGGTCAAGCATAATGTTTTGTATAAAATCTAGCATTGTAACAATTCTCAAGGAACACTACTCTGATTTGATAATTTGACAATGTCTTAATCCCAGCTTAGAAGTTTCAGTAGGTGAGAGAAATTCATGGAATTAAGATAGTTTTCACTCATTTATTGATGAATTGTACTTCATCACAAAATCAAAAGGAATTGTCAGAATGTGCATCTCAACTACAATAATACATTTGTATAAATAGACTGTGTTCTGGGCACTAGGCGGACAGTTATACTTATAGCAGTGTGGCAGAATTATGAAGCTGCTTTTTAATATTTTGATAAGAAAATTAAATGAAGGATAAAACAAGGCTTGGCTTAAAAAGACTCTCCTCAGAACAGTTTCTTTTGGACTTAACTTTTATGTTGCATGAATTTAGTTTACTGTTAAAGTGTTAACAGAATTGATTATTTATGCAGACAAATTAATCCAATAGAACACAAGATCACTGCATGGACTGAAAGAGCTCGGTACAAACACTCTAGAAGCTTAAAAAACAGTTGAAAAATGGAATTTTGAAAGAAATTACCTTAACAAGCAGCAACAAAATTGTCTACATTAACTTATTTACATTTCTTACTCGTCTTATAGACAATTTCCAACACAATAATTTTACAGAAACATCTTTGAAAGCTCTCAGACTTCTGAATCTCAATGTATGCATAAATCCCAGTTAAATGAAGGCTATGAGCCTGCTGAAATACTGAAAATTATGTAGAAGCAGTAATATAATCTCTATGCAAGAGGCTTAAGCTTTTTTTCCTCCTCTATAATAAATACTTTCAGAGATTATGTGCAGATCATGAATGCTGGAGCTACCAAGATTTACAACTATTACTGAGCTGTCCACAACTTATTCCCATTAGAACTGTTGAGTGAGAGAGGAGATTCAGTCACATGAAGACATATCATGTATCAGCCCTTAAGTTTGTTAAGCCATGTGAATCTTATTTAGTTCAGTGAAATCTCAAGCCAAATGTCACTAGTTGTGGTGCTAAGGATCAGCAGAAAACACTAGCACAACAGTTACTTCCCAGAACACAAATTATGATTCACTCAATGTGGAAATTATTGTGGCACCTCTTATTAGCATTTTTGTTACCATATTTCTGTTGAATTAATTTTGAAAATAATGAAGGATTTAGTAAAATAACTGTCATATTAAGCTGGTGTTTAGGACATAAACATGAAATTTTTATGGAAGATTATAAATCCAGATCATTTTGGAAGAGTAAGTTTACATCACAGAGATAGGGGAAGTCACAGGTAAGTAGTTATCAAAAGGGGTAATGTTGTTTGGTAAGAAAGTAATTACTTTTAATTTGGTAAAATACATGATTATCTTTTTTATCTCTACTTACTCGATAATTATATCTATGATAACTGGTGAGTGAGTGCAAGTTACACTACACAATAGTGCAGTAATTTGTTATATTATTGTAGTATTATATATTAATTATATATATTATACATTATATTATTAACCCTTTAGCATTTAATTAAGCCATACCTGGCCCAAATATTCTACCTGTTTTATGTTAAAACTGGCCAGATCCAACCTGCTATACCTACTCTAAAATGGCATTCTAAAAATATACAAACACACCATTGAAATCATGAAGTTACAAGATAGTTCTTGATTAATTAAAAAAATGTGAATAAATAAGCACTAGATTTGACAAAAGAAATTTGAATGTGAAAAGGTTAAAATGTGTTTTATTTATGCCACTTATAGACCAAAATGTGATGACAGGTTATAATCTCATTAATATCTTTACTATCAATGATAGCTGAGTGTGACAAACACATACACACACACACACTTGTAGGTATGTAAGTACATATGCCCCCACCACCAATACAGGAAATAACAAGATTTTGTTAGAACTGGCACCTAAAAATTTAGCAAAGAACCCCTATAAATGGCTGAGTCAACAGGGTACCACAACCAAAACTACAACACTACTTTCTCTCTCTTCTTCAAGCCTAGACAAAAGGTAAGATCTTCAAACATTAAGTTCTTCAGTTCTCACAGTAATTCAGTTTATGGAAGTCTTCTCTGAAATCTTCTGTGCATTCACCAGATTCTACAGATTCTGAATTTTGACAAATAACCAGCTGAGAGGTGGACAGTTTGTATTGTGCTACTGATACTGTATTGCTTCTAGTGTCATGACAAACAACTCTTGACAGATAAGTCCTCTTTGTGTTACAATAGGAACTACAGCGTAGTAGGGATTGCCATAAACTGTAAAACTGATGAGGATTTCCTTAGCTCACAGTGTTAAGTCTGACACTCTCCTCAGAAAAATATGACCTGCTTCAAGAGAATGAGAGTTGGGTGGACATAAAACATATAAAACCTACAAGGCTCAATGAGACAAGAGAGGAGAAGCTGTATGTGGCTAACTGTCTTGCTAGAAGCATTAGCCGACATATCCTTGCTATTTTAAGTAAAGAAGAAAACATTAGCCAATATAATTCCACATGGTTCTGGGTTCACCTCTATTGTGTGACATCTTGGGAAAGTGACTTCTGCTATAGCCTCGGGCTGACCAAAGCTTTGAGTAGTTTTGGTAGATGGAAACTGAAAGAAGCTTGTCATATATATATATATATATATATATATATATATATATATAAAAGTAAATCCAAAAAGAATCCAAAAAAACAACAACACAAGGATGTGGTACATATAATGTATTAGCAGACACTCAGGAAAGGAAAGAAAGATGGTTTAATGTTTCGAGTAGATGCTCTTCTTCGGAAACAGAGGAAAGTCCAATAGAAGGGAAGATGGAGGAAGAAAATCGCCAATGATTCACATGTGGTTACATGTGCATGTGTCTTTGTGTCTCTATTTGTCCCACACTATCACTTGACAACCAGTGTTGGCTTGTTTATGTTCCTGTAACTTAGCAGTTTGGCAAAACAAACCGACAGAATAAGTACCAGGCTTTAAAAATAAGTACTGGGGTCAATTGTTTGACTAAAATTTTTCATGGTGGTGCTCCAGCATGGCTGTAATCTAATGACTGAAACAAGTAAAAGATAGATAGTAGGCACAGCTGTGTGGCTAAGAAGTTCACTTCTCAATCACTTGGTTTGGGGTTCAGTCTTACAAGTGTCTTCTATAGTCCTCGGATGACCAGAGCCCTGTGAGCGGATTTAATAGATGGAAGTTGAAGGAAACACATCATTTATTCATTCATTTATTTATTCATGCATGTATTTATGTATGTATGTATGTATCATCATTGTTTTACGTCTGCTTTCTATGCTGGCATGGGTTGGATATTTTGACTGAGGACTGGTGAGCCAGAGGCTGCACCAGGTTCAATCTGATCTGGCAAAGTTTCTACAGCTGGATGCCCTTCCTAACGCCAACCACCCCAAGAGTGTAGTGGGTGCTGGTGATGATGATGATGATAACACAACCTAAAGAGATGGGATAATCATGACTAAAATGCATTTGATTATAAGTCTGCTTGGTCTGGGTTGACCTACATGCGTGTGTGTGTGTGTGTGTGTGTGTGTGTGCAGTCTAAACAACAACGATGATGACACCGAGAGCAAATGAAATAAAATATAAATAATACACATAAATAAAACAAAATGCAAATTTTAGCACTGAACTGGCTAACTGATGTTATAAATCTCAAAAAACAAAACAAAAAAAAAAACTAAACAAATTCCAAGGTAGAACTACTGCTGAGGAAACAGATACTATTCTAAGACAACACCACAGGAATGGTGATTGATAGAGAAATTCTTCAATGATAGTTACAAACAATTATTATGAATAGCGATACAGGGGAGATTTGTTTAACGGCTGAATTCCAGAATTTCATGCTATCTTCCGCCAAAGACATCCACCTTGGCTCACTGCCAAGGTGGGGAGGTGGGGGTAGTGGCCAGAGGGGCGAGATTATTAACATATGTGAAAACATGTTCTCTCTCTTTAAGAGGCATGCCACACCACACACACACACACACACTCTTTCTCTCCCTCCCTAACACACCTACCATCACACACACACGTGCACACACAGACTCTTTCTCTCTATCTCTCTCTCTCTCACACACCTATAAACTATAAACTATCTTATACACACACACCACACACACATGTGCTCTCTTTCTTTCTTATTCATAGACACACACACACACACTTCCTCTCTCACACACATACTCACTCACTTCTGTCTCACATACATAGTAAATAATTCTTTCATATTCACATTCTCATCTTCTCATTCACACATACACACCCATATGCCACACACACATACACACACACACACATGCACGCAGTCTCATTTCACTCTTTCTCTCTTGTACCAATCTCATATATTCATCTCGTGTCTTTCTCACACTTTTATGATCTTCCTTTCCTTTCTTTTAGACTTACTTTCCTCTCACATTTTCTCTTTCCAAGATTCTCTTTTCTCCTTACTCTTCTCTCTCTCTCTCTCACTCTCTTTGGTACCATAAATAAATTCTCTCTTGCATATTTCTGTTTTTCTCTTTCCATTCTCACATATATACAAATGATTAACCATTCATGTAATTCATCTTTCTTACACACACACACACACATAAACATTCTTTCTCTCTCTCTCTCTCTTTTACAGTTTATCTCAATTCTAAACTGTAATCATTCTTGTTCCCCACCTCTCTCTCTCCCTCTCTTAACCTCTAAGTGTACAAGTAACTTGTTTACCTCTATTTCACCCCCTCCATTCTCTTTAGAACCCTTTCCTCACTCAAAGTGACCTTCCTATCACTTGTAAAAAGTTCACAAAGAGAAATAAATTATTATGTTGCAAGGAGGTAGAGAAATCTGAGGTTTGATTTTGGATTGGGCAAACATGAGGAGGAGCAGCAATTCAATGTTTTGGGCAGGCTGTATGAGGAGATGGAGAAAAGTACCATTTGCTTCAGACTAGGGTCTCATGGCATATTAGCACATTTCCCATTTTCAGTTTTTTAATACTTATTATTTACCTATACAGACCATCATTTATCCTCCCACCCCTATACCCCAATGTTCTACTGTTTTATTTTTCTCATCACTCAGGCTGACTTTCCAATTTTATTCTTTCATTCACACAATTTTTTGATTATCTTCTCAGTTCTCTAAGCCTGACCTTCCACCTTTACTGAATCTGATTCCCCACTCTTTCTTTTATTCTTTTACTTGTTTCAGTCATTTGACTGTGGCCATACTGGAGCACTGCCTTAGAGAATTTTAGTCAAAGAATTGATCCTAGTTCTTGTTTTTAAACTTGGTACTTTAACTAGGCACAGGAGTGGCTGTGTGGTAAGTAGCCTGCTTACCAACCACATGGTTCCGGGTTCAGTCCCGCTGCGTGGCACCTTGGGCAAGTGTCTTCTACTATAGCCTCAGGCCGACCAAAGCCTTGAGAGTGGATTTGGTAGACGGAAACTGAAAGAAGCCTGTCGTATATATGTATATATATATATATATATATATATATATATATATATATATATATATATATATATATATATACACACACACATACATATATATATATATATATATATATGTGTGTGTGTGTGTGTGTGTGTGTGTTGTGTATCTGTGTTTGTCCCACAACATTGCTTGACAACCGATGCTGGTGTGTTTACGTCCCCGTAACTTAGCGGTTCGGCAAAAAGAGACTGATAGAATAAGTACTGGGCTTACAAAGAATAAGTCCTGGGGTCGATTTTCTCGACTAAAGGCGGCAGTGCTCCAGCATGGCCGCAGTCAAAAATGACTGAAACAAGTAAAGAGTATCCTATTAGTCTCTAAGTTACAGGGACATATACACACCAACACTGATACATATGGATACCCCCCCCCACACACACACACACGATTGGCTTCTTTCAGTTTCTGTCTACCAAATCCACCCACAAGGTTTTAGTTGACCTGAGACTATTGTAGAAGACACTTGTCCAAGTTGCTATGCAGTGGGAATGGACTCAGAACCATGTGATGATGGAAGCAAACTTCTTACCACACAGGTTCGCCACACTCGCCCTTTTTCTCTCCTTCTCCTTATGCCATAGTTCCTTATCTTAGCAAAATTAACCCTTTAGCATTTAAACTGGCCATATCCAGCCAAAATATTTTTCTAGTTTAATGCTCAAATGCCAGATCCAGCCTCTCATACCTACCCTGCAGTGTTAGCCTAAAATGCATACAGTCACATAATCAAAATTTCAAGGCTCCAAGATAATGAAGGATAAATTCGAACCAATGTGAAGAAATAAGTGTTATGTTTGACAGAGTAATCTGAACGCTAAAGGGCTAAGGGTGATATATTTAATTATAGGTTGTAAATTTATTCACAGCTGGTAGACTTAATCCATTGTTCAATTGAATGTCATCAACTGGCCAGTGGCATACCAGTGGCAAAGACCTCAGTCTGAGGACAACTTCCTCTTACCATTGGCAGAAGCCCTGAGAAAGTGTCATGACAGCTGTTGCTGCTGCTTGCTCAGCCTCCTCTGACCCTTTTGATACCAACCCACCTGAGACCAACCTTGATTCTATAATACAAACGTCCTGTTTAATCCTTTAGTATTCAGATTCTTCTGTCAAATGTAATGCTTATTTATTCACATTGTTTTGAATTAATCATGCCTTATCTCATAGTTTGGAGATTTCAACATTATACTCATTTTTGCCAGCTGAGTGGACTGGAGCAACGTGGAATGAAGTGTTTTGCTCAAGAACACAACACGTTGCCTGGCCCAGGAATTGAAACCACAATTTTACGATCATGATGCTGACACCTTGACCACTAAGCCATGTGCCTCTACACTCATCTACAGTACACTACATATTTTCTTTTAATATATTTTTATTAATGTGTTATACAGTGCAGTACTGTACTATATTTTTATTTATTAATTTATTAATTTTTTGGTATGAAAATGCTTATTTTACAACAGAAATAATTAAAATCTAAAAAAATATAATTACCTATTGGCCACAGAAACCCACGATATACTGAGGAGTCCACGATATAAATTTACATTTATTAGTCAGAAAAATCTGTGATGTACTGAGGGCATGATAGGCGAACCAAGATATGGCGAGTGATTACTGTACATCTAGTGGTTCCTTTTTGTCAAACTGCTAAGTTATGGAGACATAAACAAACCTGCATGTGTGTGTGGGTGAGATACTGTCTCCTTACTTTGACAATGTGCAATAGTCATAAACAAATGCCTCCATTATGCAAACAGTGTCGCTTTGTTCTAAATCTTCTGTGAAAGCATGTCTGGTCATGGGGGAAATCTTACTTTACTGGCAATAGTGGGGTAAGGATTGAAAACAGGAAGAGCATCCAGCTATAGATAAATCTGCCTCAACCAAATTCCATCCAACCCATGCAAGCATGGAAAAGTGGATGGTAAAACGATGACGAGGACAATGACACATCCCGTCCAGATACCTCATGTGACACAATGATGTTCTACAGCACATCCTTTGAGAACCACTGTCTCACACTGTCACTTTCAGTAAGACTCAAATTTTCTCTTTCTCTCACTGTCAGAATTTACTCACACACACACACATTTTTAGCTGAACACTTTACGCACTCTAAGAGACAGACACTCCATTACACACACAAACACAAGCACATACACTCTCCCTCTCTCGGAATTCTCACTCTTAATTTGACTTCCTGCTCTTTTTCATTCAAATTATTCATTTTGCTTTCATCAGAATTTCCTGTTCTCTCTCAGTTTGACTTCTCACTCTTTCTGATCGACTATGTTCTCAGTTTCTTTTTTCTGAATCTCGCCACACCTGTATTTCACACACACGCACACGCACACACACACGCACACTTTGTCTCTGTGTCTGCCTGTCTGTCAGTCACTCTTCCCCCCCTTCTCTCTCTGTGTCTATCTGTCTGAAACTTTTTCCTTTTGTCTTTCTTTCTGTCCCTCTCTCACACACACTCACATACACACAGCACACTAACACAATCTTAGTATGTCTCTCTCTCTCTCTCTCTCTCTCTCCCTCTATCTGTTTGTCTATCTACCACTCTCTTTGACATGCACCCACACACACACACACACACAATTTGTCTCAGTCTGCATGCATCTCTCTCTCTCACTTTTTACACACATACCACACACATGCTTCCACATACACAAGTTAAGGTACACCATATATGGACTTTCCTCTTGAATGAAGCTGCAAACACCTACTCATATGGACGTAAATACATACAAATATCTCACACATACTTTTCAGATTAATGACATCCATGTCAATGACAGTTAAAAGGATATTTGTTGGGATGGGATTCCATTGGCAGACATCCTTGAACAGATGGAAAAAAGAGGTTATCTTTCATCTTTTATCTGTTACTTGTTTCAGTCATTGGATTGTGACCATGCTGGGGGATTTAGTTGAAGGATTTAGTTGAACAGATCAATCTTAGTACTTAAGTTTTCTTTTTTGTTAGTCTGGTACATATTCTATTGGTCATTTTTGCTGAACCACCAAGTGATGTGGACATAAAGAAACCAACACCAGTTGCCAAGTGGTGTTGGGGGACAAACACAAAGCCACTTGCATACACACACACACACACAAACTAAAGTAAATCTTGAATGTGGAATAGCTGTGAAAACAGAAAAATTGGTGGCTACAGAGAATCACTCCCAGTATGTCTCAGATACCGGCTGAGAGGTATCTGAGAGGTACAGGGTTTAATTCTCTGCAGCCACCTGCTGGTGATTATTTCCCTCTTCTGGGGTTTTTACCCAGTTTCTGAAGCTGTTTTCACAGCTATTCTGTGTTCAAGATTTACTTCATTTTCTGTAAAATACCAGCTCATTCTGTGTCTCTAAGTTTGATTATAGAAATAAGTTTGTTCATATATATATATATGTGTGTGTGTGTGTGTGTGTGTGTATGGTGGTTCTCTACTCCTTATACAGAGTTTGACCACCTCCTGTACCTACACCTTAGCATCATCATGGCGTCTCATGTGGCTTTTTAAATTGGACAATGCTTTGAAAAGACACCCACATAGATTGCACCTCTGATTTGGACCACCAATACCTGCAGATAAGTTTTGCTCTTTGTGGATCTTAACATGTCTTTTGAGGCCTCCATTGGATTTGCAAATCTTCTGGCATACACTGCATTCAAAGGTGTGCACAGATATATAGGCAGAATAGTTTGGTGGAAGTTTGTTTTCCATGCGTTTGCAGGTGAGATTTGAGGCCAGCAAAAGACAGGCATGGTCTGTCACAGACTGTGCACACAAAAAGGTCATTGTCATTCACCTTCTCAATTGTTACATTCTTCTTTATATCTGTTTTGAGTCTTACTTGTGTTATCCTGGCCTCTTCAAATGCTTTCACTCCACTCCACACCTTTGTTTGCCAAACAATTCGGTCCGAAGTAAGGGTTTCTATATCTTCTGGAACCATTCCAAGTGACTTCATAGTAGTCCTTATGCTGTCCTTAAACCTTTTTTTTTTAGGTTTATGCCAATAGTGTTTCCCCTCTGCATGCTTACCATAAAACAGTTGTTTCAGCATGTGTTCATCTGCCATTCAAACAATATGGCCACACCATCTCAATTGGTTCCTCAAAATCATAGCTTTAATTGAGGTGATGCCTGCAGATGCAAGGATGTCTGTGTTTGGAGTAAAAGAACTCCATTTAACTTTTAAAATGCGATGAAGGCATTTTTGGTGGAATTGTTCTAACAGTTTAAAATGCTTTTCGTAACAAGTTCAAGTTTCACAGGAATACAACAAGAATGATTTGTACAGAGCCATCTTTGTATTCTTATTTAAATGTAGCTGGCACCAAACATGTGACTCCAAGCCACCAAATGCTTTTGCTGCCCTTTGAATTCACAGCTGTATTTCTGTATCAAGATTTCCATAATTTTGAACAGAGCTTCCAAGGTAGACGAACGAATCTACAGTCTCAAGTAACTTTCCCTTAACAAAAATTTTAGAGGGGTTACAAACAGCACCACACACAGGTTGATGCATTACAACTGTTTTTTTTTTCAAGTTGATGGTCAAGTCAAAATCATTACATGCTGAGTCAAATGCAGATACAAGAGATTGCAAACCTGTTTCAGAATGACTGACAAGATCGCAATCGTCAGCATGCAAAAGTTTCCTAATGAGTGAAGTAAAAACCTTCATTTTGAATTTCAGTCTGGTCAGATTAAAAACATTCCCTGTTGTTCGATATTTTATGTAAATACCCTCCTCAGAGTTTTGAAAAGCATGTGACAACACAACAGCAAAGTATATTGCAAAAAGGGTGGGTGCATCAAGGTCTCCTTGCTTTACTCCATTTTCCACAGCAAAAGATTCAGAGAGCCTACCACCAAAATTAACTCTAGCTTTCATAACTTGATGCAAAGTCTTGACCATGTTTACAAATTTTTCTGAGCAACCTATTTTCCTTAGAATTAGCCACAGAGCATTTCAATTAACAGTATCGAATGCTTTATGCAAATCTACAAAGCAATGTCATTTAGAGTTGGTTCAAATGCCGTCTCTTCTATAACTGGAAGGTGTTCAATTTTTTCTATCATCCTTATGTCAACGGATGATGGTCTATCAAAAGTGCAGAAAAATGTTCCACCCAACGCTTATGAATAGAAGTGGTGTCAGTCAGAAGAAAACGTCCATTTGCTGTTCTCATTGCAGCTACTGAGGAAGATTTTGGGCCACATACCTCCTTAACATAAGAGTACAAACCCATGACATCATTTCTATCAGCTGCTTCTTGTGCCCCTTTTGCTCTATCATTCCACCATTCCTGTTTAATTTTCCTTAGAGCAGTCTGCACTTTCCTTTTCAGCTTTCTGTAAGTTTCGTTTGAGTTGGGGTTCAAGGACTGAGAAAGAGTATTTATTGAAATGGTTGTAAGAAGTGAAGATGACCAACTTGCTGTTAATAATAAACAATTATTAAATTCCTAATCTCCATTTTATATATATATATATATATATATATATATATAAAATGGAGATTAGGAATTTAATAATATATATATATATATATATAAATGAAATATTCAAACACTGAGATTTGAAGTTAGATGTCACTACTGTTCATATCATCTGTGGATAAATTCAAAATTTGATGATATCACCAGTAGTAGCATTGGTGGAACGCAGTTATGATAGCTTTATCGAGCTATGAAATATCGTAATGATGCTTAATGAGCAGATGCTAGAAATAAGAGCCAAGTCTTAAATAATCCACCGTAGCGCACCAATATAACAGAGAAAAACAGTATGCGAGGAAAACAGACCGAATTAAAACATTTAACAACACAAATAAAAATATTATGCAATTACGGATATCCACAAACCAGGTTTCTGCTTTTGGTTATTCAACCTTGAGCTTCGTCAGTGTGGACCACCAGTTTAAATTCATATATATATATATATATATATATATATATATATATATGTATATATACATACACACAGTCCACTCTGCTGTGTGGTTAGGGTTAGGGAGGGTATCCAGTCATAAAAACCATGCCAAAAAAGACACAGATGCCAGTGCAGTCTTCTGCCTGGCCAGCTTCTGTCAAACTGTCCAACCCATGACAGCATGGAAGATGGACATTAAATGATGATGATGATAATGATGACGATGATATATATATTACAACAGGCTGCCACACAGTTTCCCCTCTATCAAATCCATTCACAAGGCTTTGGTTGTCCCAGAGCTGTAGCAGAATACACTTGCTTAAGGCACCGTACAGTGGGACTGAACTCAGAATCATGTGGTTGGGAAGCAAGCTGCTTACTACATAGTAGAGCTTGCAGCAATGCAAATTCTCCCAGTGCTAGCATGAAAAAAAAAAGGTAAAACAGATGGAATGCAACAACAAAAGAAATGCAAGCAAATAAATAAAACATTTATAATAAGTTACAGGCTTGTTTTGTGCATGGGCAACAACAATAAATGAATAAAAATATTAAAAAAAAGCAGCACAATCACTGCAGAAAATCCATCAACCACTGCCAACTGTTTACTTTACTCAGCACATATTTAGTGATGGCCAACTTTTTGGTAAATACCTCTCTGTCTCTCATAATAATTGGCTTCATCTTATCATTCCTGCTTTATTATTAGCCTGAATGTGTTAGTCAAAGGAGGCAGCATGTACATGTGCCCACTTGTAGCAACATTTGCAACAATACAGGTTAAACATCCTAGGAAGTGGGGAGAAATGGAGACTGAGGAGGGAGGAGAGAGTTTATTATACTCTACACTTAAACTTAATCCACTGTTAAGGTACATGGTTTTGTTGGCAAAAACTTTAATGCATAGTCTTGTAAGTCAATCTGACTTCAGGGTCTTATGTTCAGTCCCATTACATGGCACCTTGGGCAATTGTCTTCTACTATAGCTCTGGGCTGACCAAAGTTTAGTGAATAGATTTGGTAGACAAAAACTGAAAGAAGCTCATTTATGCATGTGTGTGCGTGTGTGTGAGCACGTGTGTTTGAGAGTTTGTGTGTGTGTGTGTGTGTGTGTGTGTGTGTGCGATGATGATGATCATCATCATTTAACGTCCATTGTCCATGTGGGCATGGGTTGGGCAGTTTGACCAGGGCTGGTAAGCTGAAAGGCTGCACCAGACTCTAATCTGATTTGGCATGATTTTCTATGGCTGGATGCCCTTTCTCATGCCAACCACTCTGAAAGTGTAATGTGTGCTTTTACGTGCCACCAGCATGGGTGCCATTTGTGTGACATCAATGTCTGCCATCACTGCAATTTTGCTCAGCTTGATGGGTCTTCTCAAGCACGTCATAATGCCAATGGTCTCGGTCATTGCCTCTGCAAGGCCCAACACTCGAAAGGAACTCAGCCATTTTGCCTCCCTGGGGCCCAACGCTTGAAAGGAGCTCAAGTCACTTTGCCTCCACGAGGAACTCATCCACTTTGCCTCTGTGAGGCCCAATGCTTGAAAGGTGTGTGTGTGTATGTGTGTGTGTGTATATATACATATATATATATATATATATATATATATATATATATATATATATATATCTTTTACTTATTTCAGTTGATTGTGGCCATGTTGGGCACTGTTTTGAAGAGTTTTAGTCAAGCACACTGATCCCCAAGACTTACCTTTTTAAGCTTAGCAAGCTTAGTACTTATTCTATCAGTCTCTTTTGTTGAACCACTAGGTTATGGGTACATAAACACACCAATAATAGTTGTCAAGCATTAGTGGGAAACAAACACAGACACAAAGACACACGCACATAGATACATACATTTATATATATATATATATATATATATATATATATATATATATATATATATATATATATATATATATATATATACAGGGGTTGGACAAAATAATGGAAACACATAGCATCATAATTTTGAAATATTTATAAACCATCAAAAGCTTGTTTATTTTTATGTTTTTTGATTTTCTATTAGTGTTGCTTAATATGTTTTGCTAAAATTGCTGTTTCTTTTCAGATATCATCAGAAAAAGGTAATTAAAATTCATTAAAATGATAGATCTATCAGACTTTCAAAGAGGTCAAATTGTTGGTGCTCGTATGGCAGGTGCTAGCGTAACAAAAACAGCTGAAATGTTTGGTGTATCAAAAAGTACAATCTTGAAAGTAATGGCAGCCTTTGGGAAAGAGGGAAAAACTTCCTCATTGAAATAAAACTTCAGAAGAAAACCAAAACTTTCAGATAGGGACCGTCGGACTCTTACATGAATTGTTAGAAAGGATCACAAAAGCACAGCTCCCAAAATTACTGCAGAGCTTAATGATCACCTTAAGAACCCAGTTTCCACAAAAACTGTTTGCTGGGAACTGCACAAAGCTGGATTTCATGGGAAGGCTGCAATCAGAAAACCACTACTTTCAAAACCAAAGCATTTAGAGTGGAGTAAAACCTACAGAATTGGTCCCTAGAATAGTGGAAGAATGTTATTTTCTCAGACGAGTCATCCTTTACCCTATTTCCGATCACCAGCCGAGTATACATATGGAGTCAGCCAAAAGAAGCATTTGATCCAGACTGCCTTTTTCCAACTGTTAAACATGGAGGAGGATTACCAATCCATCTCAGTTGTTGTGATGCACAATATAGCTTGGATAAACTATGCATAAAACAAAAAAGAAAAGAGAAAACAAATACCCTGGTGGTTGTGTGATTAAAATGCTTGTTTCTCAATCATATGGTTTTGGGTTCAGTCTCACTTTGCACCACCTGGGGCAAAAGTCTCTTACTATAGCCCCAGGCTAAATAAAGTGAGTGAATTTGGTAGACAGAAACTGTACTGAAGACTGTCATATACAGGATGGCCCAAAAGTAGGTTTACAGTTATTCAACTATCACTTTCGCATTCATATATTAATAATTTAGATCTTCGTTATAAAAAAATATGAAACCATTATTCTATGCTAAGCTAGTTAACTGTAAGATAGAAATTTAAATGTAATAAAATGTTTTAAAAGAAATTTCAAGTGCCTTAGTGATAACTGTAAACCTAGTTTTGGGCCACCCTGTACACATGTATGTTATTTCTTTACTACCCAAAAGGGGCTACACACAGAGTGGACAAACAAGGACAGACAAACGGATTAAGTCAATTATATCGACCCCAGTGCGTAACTGGTACTTATTTAATCGACCCCGAAAGAATGAAAGGCAAAGTCGACCTCGGCGGAATTTGAACTCAGAACATAGCGGCAGACGAAATACCGCTAAGCACTTCGCCTGGCGTGCTAACGTTTCTGCCAGCTCACACCTTTTACACGTATGTGTGTGTGTGTGTGCTTGTGTGTATGTTTGTGTGTGTGTGTGTGTGTGTGTGCGTGCGTGTGTGTTTGTGTCTGTGTCCCCCACCACTTGACAACTGGTATTGGTCTGTTTATGTTCTTAGCAGTCTGACAAAAAAGTTTGCCAAACTGCTAAGTTTATCAAAAAGAAACAGATAGAAGAAATAACAGGCTTAAAAAAAAAAAAGTTAAAAAAATAAGTACTTGGGTCAGTCTATCTGACCGAGCCGGCCACAGTCCAATGATGGAAACAAGCAAAAGATAAAAGTGGTTACAACTGGAATAGTGATGACCATAGGTCCACTTGACCAACAAAATAACAACAAGAACAACAACAAACACAAAGCCATCTTTGCCATCTCCCCACTCACTTCATCATTCTCCCACATTCCCACCGTTTTCCCTGATTTTGTCAGCATTGTTCATTAAAGCAGAAACTAGTGTGTTGTAGATATTTGCAATACATTAACCTTTTATAACTTGACACATAAAGTTTACTGATGATGAAGATGAAGATAACAATGAGGATGTTGATGATGATGATGATGATGATGATGATGATGAAGACCTGGATGGAAGAGAGGTCAGTGAAGATGATGTTGATGGTAGAGATATTGAAGAAGATGGTAATGATGATGATGATGATGGTGATGATGATGATGATGATGGTCATGATGGTCATGATGGCTCTGATGGTGTTGAAGAAGGTGATGATGTTGAGAGTAGTAGGAGTGCTAATGGGAAATGTTTTGATGATGGATGATGATGATGATGATGATGATGATGATGATGACGACAACACTGAATACTTTTACCAACCACTGCATCACAGAAGTTGACAGTGAAAACATGGCAGATCTAAAGAGCAGAATGTGCTGGTTAGTTGCTCCTAAAAATTTGATCGGTTGTCATAAACAATAGCTCAGCTCGAGAAGAAATTAGTGCAGACTGAAACAGCAACGGCAACAGCAGCAACAATAACAATCATAATACAATGCCCCAACAATGGAACACATACAAGGTCAATAGGCTTCATAGAAATAACAGCTAAATCTTTCACAAATCACACTTTTTCTTATAAAATGGAAGAACATTCTGTTTATAATTTGTCTGAAAAAAAACCCAGGATAGCCATGAATGGTAACATTTTTTATTATAGTTCTCTTAACAAAAAGAGGAGGATTAAAAGAGAGTGTGAAAGAAAGTGAGTGTGTACATGTGATGTTTTTAGCTCCATGTTAACCTTAATTAAGTGGATCTTAGTTAAAAGTTTTCTAGTCATGCGCAGGAGTGGCTGTGTGGTAAGTAGCTTGCTTACCAGCCACATGGTTCCGGGTTCAGTCCCACTGCGTGGCACCTTGGGCAAGTGTCTTCTACTATAGCCTCGGGCCGACCAAAGCCTTGTGAGTGGATTTGGTAGACGGAAACTGAAAGAAGCCCGTCGTATATATGTATATATATGTGTGTGTGTGTGTGTGTTTGTGTGCCTGTGTTTGTCTCTCCAACATTGCTTGACAACCGATGCTGTTGTGTTTACGTCCCATAACCTAGCAGTTTGGCAAAAGAGACCGATAGAATAAGTACTAGGCTTACAAAGAATAAGTCCTGGGGTCGGTTTGCTCGACTAAAGGCAGTGCTCCAGCATGGTCCCAGTCAAATGTCTAAAACAAGTAAAGGGAGTAAAGAGAGGGTCACGACCCTGTCTCTAATTACATTAATATGCCCTTCCTTTTTATTTTATTTGGTAGGGTATGACTTGAGTGTGATTTAACCAGTATTTCCAGCAGGTTGTGCAATCACATAGAGCATCCCTCATTGGCTTATGTATATGTGTGTATACCTACATGTGTGTGTGTGTATGTAGTTATGTCGATATAAGAAGGTGCATGCAGCTTTTCCAGAGGAAAGTCCATGTATGGTGTGCCTTAACTTGTGCATGTGGAAGCATAAGAATGTGTGTGTGTGTGCATGTGTGTGTGTGTGTGTGCATGTGTGTGCGTGCGCGCGTGTGTGTGAATGTGTGTGCAAAGAAAAATGAAGTACCTACATTGGGGCATCAGCAACCTGTGGGATCAGATCTTCATCAGGTTGATCTTCTAGCTCTGGAATGGCAGCCACATCTGTAGAGTGCAAGCAGACACAAATATTTTTAGTGAGGGAGGCAGCAAAACATTTTTAAACAACAGAATCAGTCTAATGCAACTCTTAAGTGAAATACAACAATTCAAATAGTAATGATATTAATCCTTTCTATTAAAGGCACAAGACCTGA
The DNA here is from genome assembly GCF_046866305.1 of Octopus bimaculoides. Classification (NCBI taxonomy): domain Eukaryota; kingdom Metazoa; phylum Mollusca; class Cephalopoda; order Octopoda; family Octopodidae; genus Octopus; species Octopus bimaculoides. The sequence goes on along the minus strand of NC_142938.1, from coordinate 22,293,146 downwards.
AATTTCAGAAGAGGAGGTAAGTTGATTACATTGACCCCAGTGTTTTATTGATACTTAATTTACCAACTCCAGAAGGCTGAAAGGCAAAGTTATCCTTGCTGGAATTTGAATTCAGAACATAAGGATGAATGAAATTCCGCTAAGCATTTTGCCTGGCATGCTAATGATTCTGCTAGCTTGCCTCCTTGTTGTTGTTGTTGATGATGATGGTGATGGTGATGGTGATGATGATGATGATGATGATGATGATGATGATGATGATGATGATGATTAATTCGTTTTATTGGCCACAAGAGCTAATATCAATCAAAAACATGTAAGGACAAAGACAGGACGAAGGTTACATAGGGTTTTGTCCGTAATAATGATGATGATGATGATGATTTCAAATTTTGGCACAGGGCTAGTAATTTCGAAGGAGAGGTTAAATTGATTACATGGACCCCAGTCCTCTGCTGGTATTTATTTTATCAACCCTGAAAGGATGAAAGGCAAAGTTGAATATGAACTCAGAAAGTGAAGACAGAAGAAATGCTGCTAAGCATTTTTCCCGGTATGCTAATGATTCTGCTAGCTCGCCACCTTAATAATAATAATAATAATAATAATAATAATAATAATAATAATAATAGATAGAGAGATGAGTTCTTAACTTTTGTATATGATTGCCAAATTCCATCACTAAGGTAAACATAGCTGACGTAATCCATCACCACAGCCAACTCAATGACAAAAAGCGCAACTCGAAAGTAACTTATTTATTGGTCCTTACTTTTGAGTTGCGCTTTTTGTCACTGAGTTGGCCGTGGTGATGGATTACGTCAGCTATGTTTACCTTAGTGATGGATTGTGGCAATCGTATACAAAAGTTAAGAACTCATCTTTCTATCTATTACATTTCTGCTGAGTTACCAGTCCTTTATATAAACTAATAATAATAATCATCATCATCATCATCATCGTTTAACGTCCGCTTTCCATGCTAGCATGGGTTGGACGATTTGACTGAGGACTGGTGAAACCGGATGGCAACACCAGGCTCCAGTCTGATTTGGCAGAGTTTCTACAGCTGGATGCCCTTCCTAACGCCAACCACTCAGAGAGTGTAGTGGGTGCTTTTACGTGTCACCCGCACGAAAACGGCCACGCTCGAAATGGTGTCTTTTATGTGCCACCCGCACAAGCCAGTCCAGGGGCACTGGCAACGATCTCGCTCGAAAATCCTACAGGAGCCAGTCAGGCGGTACTGGCAACGGCCACGCTCAAAATGGTGCATCTCATGTGCCACCCGCACAAGAACCAGTCCAGGGGCACTGGCAACGATCTTACTTGGCTTGCCGGGTCTTCTCACGCACAGCCCATTTCCAAAGGTCTCGGTCCGTAGTCATCGCCTCGGTGAGGCCCAATGTACGAAGGTCTTGCCTCACCACCTCAGCCCAGGTCTTCCTGGGCCTACCTCTTCCACGGGTTCCCTCAACTGTTAGGGTGTGGCACTTTTTCACGCAGCTATCCTCCTCCATTCTCACCACATGTCCATACCAGCGCAATCGTCTCTCTTGCACGCCACAACTGATGCTTCTAATGTTCAGCTTTTCTCTCAAGATACTTACACTCTGACGGGTATTCACAATAATAATAATAATATGCAACATACAGAAAATTGCACTACTGGGTACTGCACACATTCTATGCAAAACACTTTCAATACAGTAAACATAAAAGCACCACAGCAAACCACAGCACATACCCAAGGCGCACAGAGCTGCGCTCGGTAGTGAAGTGAAAGCACGTTATAAAACTAAAACTACTGAACAATAATAATAATAATAATCCTTTCTGCTATTGGCACAAGGCTCGAAGTTTTTGGGGAAGGGATGCGTCGATTACATCAACCCAACTGGTACTTCATTTATTGACCCAAAAGGATGAAAGGCAAAGTGGAATGTGAACTCAATGTAAAGATGAAATACTGCTAAGCATTTTGCCTGGCATCCTAACAATTCTGCCAGCTCACCACCTTAGGGTCAGGTAATAATATATATAGTGGAGGCAATGTATGTGTTTGCATCATTGCCCAGCTTTTTAGGGATAACTTCTTCATAGCCCATTTCTGAGTGCAACTATCAACTTTTCTTGTAACCTCATCCCAATTCCTATAAACTTAAGAAGGGTCTAGCCTAAACCAAATGCCAAATTTCTTACAAGATGACGAACAAGTGAGAACTTCTGAACAGTTGCTCAACATGCAAGAAATAGTAGCCAGATCTTCAAATCACATCTTATCATCTAAAAACAAAAGGACACATTGTGTAATGTTGTCTTAGATAGTCTGTCAAAAATAAAAGACAGATTGGATGTTGTTGGAATGTCTTTGATCGGAAGCCTGCTTTGCTTGATCAGATATGACCTGCAGCTAACCAGCAATAAAAACAATGGCAAAGATGACGATGATGATGACGACGACGATGACGATGAGGAGGAGGAGGAGGAGTATAGTGCTGGTGATGATTTCTTTTGACTAAAAAAAGCTTATTCTAGAAATTGGGACAATGTTACAAGAAAGGTGGATAGTTGCACTTAGAGAAATGGACTGAGGAAGTTATCCCTGAAAAGCTGGGCAATGATGCAAACACATCAGTGTATTACTTTAGTGAGTGATGTATAAAGGTGTGGATATACTAGTGGATATGAGCCTGCAATACTAATTCAATTCACTTTTGTACAGAGGTTCCTTTGTTGGCTTGTTTTGCTTTTGAGTATAGCATGTTATTGTTGTTTTAACCTCAGGTCAACACTAATTGTGCAAACTTGTGATCAATGGCAGTCCAACCCTACCATCCAATCCCATCTTTGTTTTTTAGTGGTATGCAGAACAATGTGGCCTGACTTTATTTCTTATAAGGAGACAGGACACGTCAGGACATTAAAATATATCCTCTCCTCTTACAAGATGACAGAACACGAGTCAAAGGAAAATTTGGATGCTACTAATTGTACCAGATTGCATGATTACTGAGAGACTTTCTCATTGGTTCACTCACAAGTATGTAGAAGTAGAACTAAATATAGAAATTCCATTTAAATGAAAACAGTAGGAGGGATTTGTTGAGGAAGATTTGAGTGGTTATTTGAATAGGTCAAACAACTATACACAAAAACACACACCTACACACACACACACACAAATCTCTTGCTGGTGATGACAATGATGATGATGACATATTTTAAGTAATTAATATTTCAAATTTATCCTGGAAATGAAGATGATAAGAAACCAAGTGTGGTGGACATGGAATAAAACTGGCCAATATTTCAAATGTTAAACTGTGGTGGTGTTTAATATAGCAACACGTTTGGAATGTGAATGTAAAGCAAAAGATTAGTCTAAGTCTGGCTACTTCATAATTAAATCATCAATGCACAATCAGCTTAGCTTTGCCTTTATCCCCTTCTTTCTTTCTCTCTCTCTCTTCTTTCTTTTAAAAGATTTTTTTCCCTTTACAAATTGTGAGGCCCTTCTGGAATGGTAGAGGGGAGGTGAGAAAGTTGAGAGAGGAGGGAAGTTGATGTGTATGTGTGTGTGTTTGAATGAACTAGGTTATCTTTTTCATATCAATGAGGTTGCTTTTGCCATGCTAGAGTGGCCATTGTTTCTCTTATTTATATGATCTTTCTCATGCCATTTGACCATCTCTCTCATATGAGTGTAGCAATCTTTCACCCAACAATATGATCATCTCTCTCATACTAACCAATGTGGTCACTCTTCTCATACTAGTATGGCCACCTTATTAAATCTGTTCGAAAATATGCTCGAATGTATCAATATAATCGTTACTAACCAGAATCAGATTCATCTTCTTCTAAGATGTTCTTAGGACGCAATCTTTCACTAAAAAATATGGGAAAAAAGAAAAGCATTTATAATGAATTATAAAAATACGTCAACTAAATGGACAGATGCAACATGTAGATGTTGACTAGATAAATGCAGTGTAGATGCTGACTAGGTAGACACAGTGAATGGATGTTAACAGGATAGCCAGAACAACATATTGAATGAAGAGAAGGACAATGTCTAGATACTGTGAAGTTAAACAATGTGTAAATAGAAAAAAGAAAACTCAATACAAAAGCATAATATTAGGTGTTGACTAGATAACCAAATTCTATGAATGTTGGTAGGATAGATGCTATCAATGGACTTTGAATGGTTATAAGTAGAGTGAATAAATGACTGAATAGGAAGGCACAATGTCAATGTCTGGTTGAACACAGTCAATGGATGTTGACATAATAGTATGTATATTTTGACTGAATGGAAAAACAATGCATAGATGTTTATTAGTCATAATATATAGAGACTATTTTCAAATTTTGGCACAAGGCCAGTAATTTTGTGGCTGGGAGTAAGTCAATTAAATCAACCCTACTGCTCAACTGGTACTTATTTTACCAAGCCCAAAATGATGAAAGGCAAAATTGACCTCAGAATGTAAATAACATATAGATATTGACTAGAAAAACATGGCATGTACATATACTGATGATAGAGATACCTGCTCATGATTTTACCAAACACTGTCTATTGCATTGTAGTGACAAACTTATAATATGTTTTTGTATTTGGTTTGCAAGATTCTTGATTTGAACTCAGGTCTCATGTATTGGGACAGATTTTGTGGTATGTAGTGCCACTATGCCAATGATAAACATGTGCACTAGTTCTGTTTCACTCTTTTTATTGCAATCAGTCAACAGCTATGACTGTGTGTTTAAGAAGTTTGCTTTGCAACCTAAATATGGATTTAGGTTCAGTTTCACTGTGAGGCACCTTGGGCAAGTATCTTTAACTTTAACCCTGAGATGACCAGTGCCTTGTGAGTAAATTTGGTAAAGGAAAACTGTGGCAACTCACTGCATATATATTGTGGCGTTGACCAGACTATTGGATGTTGTTTTACATTGCTAGTCACAATGCACTTTGCACTGTTTAAGTTTTCAAATGATGCCACTCTGCTGGCTAGGTGTATAGGCCAATATTCCCCCTGAACAGAATGCTAGTCCAGGAGTAACATGAAATGAAATGTTTTGTTCAAAAATCCAATGCACAGCCAGTCTGAGAATCAAAACCACCATCTCATGATCATGAATGCAACACCCTAACTACTAGGCCACATACCTTCACATATACTGGGTGTGATGGGTAAATTGTTGCCATTTTATATTTTTGATTTCGTGCATTGTTTGTTTTTGATTTTGTTGACTACACAGTATAGTAGGGTCAGTTGGGCATCGTCTGTGAGAAAAACAGTACCATGACACAATTCATTCTTCCAGTAATTTGGAAACAACATGCTGTACTGCTTGGCATTCACAATGGAATCTCCATTATGAACATTTCAGAGTATTTGGGTGTCAATCTAAGGACAGTGCAGAGGATTCAGGAAAAGTTGGATGAGTCTAATGGTGATTATGAAGGTACGGCAGCTCGGAAATCTCACTCTGATTGCTCTGATAGAAAAAGAGCTCCTGAATTTGTTGGTAAGATCCAAGCCATGATTGACAACAATCCCTCCACGTCCATCACTGAGTTTCTTATCAGGCAGGTAGTGTATGAAGACATTTGGTATTATTCATACAAGATGAGAAAGGGCCAGTTTTTATCTCAAGCCATCAAGAACAAGAGGAAAGTCCATGCTACAAAGCTTTTGAACAAACTCAAGCATTCCCTCCAACCGAACATGCTTTGGTTTTTCAGATGAGAAACATTTCTGCCAGGATCAGAGGGTGAACAAACAGAACAACTATTGACTTGACATGTCTCCAAAATATGTACCGAGAGTGATAAAAATCAAACATCAAGTCAACATCATGGTATTTGGAGTGATCACTAGTGATGATGACATTATGCCTCCATTCATCTTCCCACATGGCCTCGCATTCAACATAGATGTCTATATCAAGTGCCTGAAGGAGGTAGTGCTGCCCTGGGTGAAGAGTGCTGCTGCTGGAAGACCGTATGTCTTGCAACAGGACTCTGCACCATACCACACAAGCAGGAGAACCCAGTCATGGCTGTCAGACAATTTCTGTGATCACATCACCCCTAACATCTGGCCACCTAACTCGCCAGACTGCAACCCCATTAATCATTATGTGTGGGGTGCAATTGAGCAAGGGACCAGCAAAACTCCTTGTAACACCAAAAGATGAACTGAAGGCAAAGATTATGGCGGCATTCACCAACTTAACCAAAGAGACCATTCAAAAGAGTTGCAGGAGATTCTAAAGTGGCCTGGAGGCTGTGGTTGAAGCCAATGGAAATGTTATTGAATAAATTTACTCTTTAGTATTTCGAGATATTTTTATGTAATTTTGGTAAATATATCTGTTAAAATGAAATGGCAGTTTGACTGTACATGTGTGTGTGTCTGTGCATTCATCAGGAAGGGCATCCGTCCATAAAATATTGTCTCAAAATGTTCTGTCCAGCCCATGTTAACTTGGAAAAGCAGATGTAAAGCCAATGAAGATGATGATCATGATGATGATGATGATGATGATGACGATGATGATTTATTTATGTAATTATGTGTATGTACCCAAGTTCTTTGTAAGAATATTAATAATCTGAGAACAACAAATGAAAGAAACAAAGCAAACTTTTAGCAACATGAAAAACATCTGTGTTGAATTACTGATTTTTTTTTTACTCTTAATCAATGGTGATGATGGCAATGATGATATTGATAAATTATATGATAATAATTATATAATGATAGAAATGATAATAATATTAATAACAACAACAATTTTTTTATTTGCCAAAAAGGAAAATGAAACATTTATTATTGCTTTTTTTTTTATCCCCCATCTTTTATTTATGATAAAAAATAAATATAGCTAATTCAATGTTACTCTTTCTCCCCCCAAAAAATGGCAAGGAGTTAGACAGATGATGCAGTACTAAAAAAAATTATAATGTAAAAAACAAAAAAAAACAAGAAAAACAACAACCCAGAACGCTTGGAGTTGAAGGGGATAAGACAGGGAAGAAGTTACAAAATAGCAAAGATGAGGAAAATGAAAGGAAATGCAGAGAAAGATAGAGAGTGAGGGGGGATGAAAAAAATTAAAAAAAAAGACACTCCTATAAAAAAATATAGAAAGTAAAGATGAGAGAGAGAGAGAGAGAGAGAGAGAGAGAGGGTGAGCGTGTGTGAATGTAAAAACTTGGCCAAGATCTTTTAAATGTTCAATTGAGTTGCATAGTTATAGAAATATCTTATTGTTCGCAGAGAATTCTATGAATGCCATAATAAGTGAATGAGAGGCAACGATGCGCTGGCAACATTCCAGAATTCGATGACCTGTACATATGTTATGAACGTTACATATGTGTTGGAAGATTACGATTATGAAGAGAAAGTAAGTAAATATACACAAAGGGGAGAAATCAGTGTGTGTGTGTGTGTGTGTGTGTGCGTGTGTGTGTGTGTGTGTGTGTGTGTGAGTTTGGGTTTGGGATGGAGAAACTCAATCATTCTGATTCGTTGGAGAGAAAGATTTAGAGCAGATTTTCAGTGGTGAGAAGTTGATGCTAAAACAGCATTACTTTTTTTTTTTCAATATATATCTTTCAACGAGAGAACAGGAAGCCAAAACTGTTTTGTTATTGGTTATTGTTGTTATTGTTGTTAGTGGTGTTGTTCTTACTAATGATTCTTCTCCCAATGGAAAGGAAGGAAGGAAGTTTTTTTGCTAGTTTCCTTTGTTTCATCTTTCGCCTGACTACTTCTCTCAATTAATAGCAGACACCATTATTTCATTCTACAACATTTGCCTGCAGAATTGCTTGTCTGCTTTTTTCGTTTTCTTCCTTTTACTAAATACAGCTATCAAACATGATAGAAGATTAAAAAAAATAAACAAACAAAAAAAGCAACAAACTGTTAATACCTTTCAGTTCCTTATCTTTTGTTCAAGGCCTCCCATCTAGTTTTTATAACTGTTAAAGAAATTATTATGATTTTGATCATCTAGGGCAGTTAAGGCAGCGAGCTGGCAGGATGGTTAGAGCATCAGAAAAAAGGCCTTACAACATTTGTTCCAGCTCTTTATGTCTTTAGTTCAAATCCCACCAAGGTCAACTTTGCCTTTTGTTCTTTCAGGGTTCATAAAATAAAGTATGAGTCAAATACTGGATTCAATGGTATTTACTACCAATCTCCCCTTTAAAATGCTGGTCTTGTGCCTCAATCAGAAACCATAATTATTTAGAGTAGTGAATTGGCAGAAACATTAGCCTGCTGCCTCACAAAACGCCTTTTGACATTTACTTACAAAATTTTTTGTTCAAGGTTCAAGTTCTGCCAAGGCTGGATTTGGCTTTCGTTCATTCAGAGTAGAAATATAAGTACTGGTCATGTACTATAATAGATAAAATTAACTGTTCTCTTTCATCAAATTTCTGTCCTTGAGCCAAGCACAAGTATGGCTGTGTAGTTAAAAGGTTTGCTTCAGGTTCAGTCTCACTGTGTAGCAACTTAGGTGTCTGCTACTATTGCTCTGGACTGACCAAAACCAACTGTCTATATAAAAATGTCACGACCGAAATTTGACACACTTGTTTACACAATTAGTTCCATACTTGACTGAGCCCTAATCCATGAAGTTCCCATATACATCATATATCTTCCCACAATAACTTTCTAGCAAGCTACACCCTACATTTTCTCGTATCCTCCTCTACTCCTTTCCCCATTCTATACAACTATTTCCTCAGTCCATCTACACCACACCTTATCATTCCACACAGCTCCATCTACTCCTAAAAAACAACTTGCCAAAGACTATATAAAGCCCAAAAGAACCTGAGTAAAGCACAGGCAAAGAACACAAACTTGCTGCCTTTTCCTTGTAAAAGTTTAACAGGTGCTTCTCTACAAGTATTGCGTAATCCTTCAGTTTAATATCAAATTGTTCTTATATATAACCTGACATTGAAACAGACATTTATATATATCATCATCATCGTTCCTCATCATATATATATATATATATATATATATATATATATATATATATATATATATATATATATATATATATATATATGTATATATATGTATATATATATATGTATATGTATGTATATATATATATATATATATATATATATATATATATATATATATATATATATATATGTATGTATATATATATATATATATATATCATACATGCACACACATATCATTCACACACACACGCACACATACACACACACAAGTTGAAATGAACAGTACATCATGTTAATGGACAAAATAATAATTCAACAACAAAGAATAAATAAATAAACAAAAAATGGAGTATCTCCAAAGAGAAAGTAAAGATTAAAGAAGTTTACCATGTACTGAGGACTGACTCACTGAAAATAAAAACAACATCAAGAGAAAATACAAAGAAAAATATTACGATTTCTCTCTTTCCCTCATGTACACACACCTGTATACAGATGTAGTTACAGACATAGACTATGCATTTATATGGGAATTATAAGTTTGAATATGCTTGTAAGTTGTGGGTAGATTTTTCAGTTGAAAAGTCTTTTTTTCTCTCAAACAAAAGGGTCATTTTAAGAATGTTAGAATCCTCAGCATTCACCACCGCCACTGCCACATTCACCACCATCATCTAATGCTTTAGCATTCAGATTTCTTTGTCAAATGTCTTGCTTATTTATTCACATTGTTTTGAATTGGTCTTGCGTTATTTTGTAGCTTCGAAATTTCAATGGTGTGTTTGTATGTTTTTAGAATGACATTATAGGGTAGGTGTAAGAGGTTGGATCTGGTCAGTTTTAACATAAATCAGACAGAATATTAGCACCAGATATGGCTGGATTAAATGCTAAAGTGTTAACGTCTATGTTTCATTTGCTTCATTCTGGCATGGGTTGGACCATGCATACAAACTTATGCAAGTCCACGAACTTCACAAGATAATTTTTGTTGATGCAGAATGCCATCATTTTCCTTGAACTCTAATTTTTTGTTGTTGTGTGAATTAATGTTTCCAAACTGTATTTCATTACTATTTGCACATTTTGGCATGAATCTTTCTGAGAAACTTCCCAGAATTTTATAGGTTTATTATGTATACAACCCAACAATGTATCTCCACTTAAGTCCTTGACAGCTGGTGCTTAACTTGACTTCCACAACATTAACTCTATTTGATACCAATCTGACTTAGCCCATCTCTGTTTCTATAATATAAACTTCCACTTTTAACATGATCTAAATTAAAACCTTCCAACAAAATCCCATGCTAATTGATATTCTTTACACCAACTTAATAACGATTAATTTACTTTACTGAATTCTTCATCATTTTAAAAGTTAATTGGAGTAAAAGCAGAGTATTTCAACAGAAATATGACGATCGAGTACTTCTTGACAGTTAGGTGGATTGAAGCACATATAATAACATGTTCTACCTAAGAACACAATAAGATGTTTGGAGTGATTTGAACTTACAAACTCTAAGTTTGGAATCCAGTACCTTATCTCCTTGGCTAAATCACTTCTACTGTCATCAATGACCTCATGAAAAAGGAGTCTCTCCACAATGCTTTAATTCAATAAAATCTTTTATCTTTTACTTGTTTCAGTCATTAGATTGTGGCCAAGCTGGGGCACTGCTTGAAAAATTCTAGTTGAATGAATCTACCTCAGTGCTTACATATATTTTTAAGCCTGGTTTCTATCAGTTTCTTTTGCTGAACTGCTAAGTTATGGGGATGTAAATGCACCACCACCAGTTGTCATGTGGTGGTGGTGGGGAGAATCACTGACACCCCACCCACCCACCCACACACATGATGAACTTCTTTCAATTTCTCCCTACCAAATCCACTCACAAGGCTTTGGTCAGTCTGAGGCTATAGCAGAAGAAACTTACCCTAGGAGCCACTGTGACATTTTTTAGGTCATGTTTTAATTCAATTTCTCTATCACCTATACTCTTTTACTTGTTTCAGTCATCGCCCCCATGTACATACTTATAAAATCAAAAAAAAAAAAAAACAGTATAGTACCCATAACTTTCAGGAACATTTTTTTCATGTTCAGAATTGTAGATGCATGGAATAAACTACCCGCATCAGTTGTTAGCACACAAAACACTCCATCCTTCAAAATTCCATGCTTTCTAAAATTTATCAACACAACTCCTGACATGCCCATGTACCCTTTTGTCTTCATAGCATGTTTACTATTCACTTTTTCTGCCTTTTAATGTTTTATATTGTGTACTGTGCTTGTACTTCAAGATTCATTGCTGTCTTGAGTCACTGACTTATTGCTGCTTTCTCTCCTCTCTTTCAATCTTTTCTAATGAGTTGTCGTGCACTTGAGCACTATATACACTTAAGCTCATTCATTAATAAATGGTCTAGATAATCCATGTCTGAAGAATAGATGGAGTGGTCATATCTTTAACCTTAAGTCTGCCATTGTTTTTAGACCCCCAGGATAATGTTGAGTTAAACAACAACAAAATCAATAACATTAATAGCTTAAATGTTTTTTTGTTCCATTTTCTTCTTTAAATAATAAATTTATTGATTTTATTTTTCAATAACCAAATAAAATCACAACTTACAGACACACACATGCACACACACACACACACACACACAGACAGACAGACACACAGAAAAAATAAAAACAAACAAATAAAGAAATATCTTTTGAAAATAATACTAAAAATTGCTCTTAGAAATTCTAAGAAACTATTCTATTCAGGTAGCAGCTGCTACCTAAATAAAAATTAAATAGCAAATACATCATTCTAATTTTTCTATTTGGAAACTTAAAATAATATGGTTTTAGTAGTGAAACTGTGGTCATGCTGGAGTACAACCTTTGAGGATTGTTATTGTTTTATATTGATCTCAGTATTTATTTCCGTCAGCTACCTATATTACTGAGCACTTTTTTATTGAATAACTGTTTTACTTTCTTTCTTTGTCCAGATAGGAATTTAATACACACACACACACATGCCATAGGCTACCACACTGTTTCCATATGCCAAATTTGATTCAAGCTTTTTGTCAACCCAAAAACCACGATAAAAAATACAAGACTGTAAAGCAAACAGCTCTTAACCATGTATCTATACTCTTTTACTTGTTTCAGTTATTGAACTGTGGCCACACTGGGGCAATCTATGCTTAGATTTTTAAAAAAATTGAGTGTTGGTGTAATCATACAAAGATAAACAGGAAAAGATAACATCCGATAGTTTTTCCCTATTAGCTACTTTGCTCATACTCTCATCCAATTGTCTTTCATTCACATTACCTTTAGACTACCTTATTTCTGTCTCTCCCACTTTAGCCATCTGTCATACAAAGCGTTTAGTAGCTATTTCGT